>NC_088401.1:4327740-4337740 GCF_034236695.1 Oncorhynchus nerka | reverse complement strand
AGTCAACCTGGGTGCAATCTAAGTGTCACATGATCTCAGTATATATACACCTGTTCTGAAAGGCCCCAGAGTCTAAGCAATGGGCACCATGAAGATCAAGGAGCTCTCCTAACAGGTCAGGGACACAGTTGTGGAGAAGTGCAGATCAGGGTTGGGTTATCAAAAAATATTTGAACAATCCACAGAGAACCATTAAATCCATTATTAAAAAATTGATAGAATATGGCACTACAGCAAACCTGCCAAGAGAGGGCCGCCCACCAAAACTCAAGGACCAGGCAATGAGTGCTTTAATCAGAGGCAACAAAGAGACCAAAGATAACCCTGAAGGAGCTGCAAAGCTCCACACTGGAGATTGGAGTATCTTTCCATAGGACCACTTTAAGCGGTACACTCCACAGAACTGGGCTTTATGGAAAGTGGCCAGATAAAATCCATTGCCAAAATAAAAAAAATCCAACACCTCTCATCACCCCGAGAACCTCATCCCCGCAGTGAAGCATGGTGGTGGCAGCATCATGATGGGGGATGTTTTTAATCGGCAGGGAAACTGGTCAGAAGGAATGATGGATGGCAGTGAAATTCTAAAAACAGGGAAATTCTTGAGGGAAAACTATTTCAGAGATTTGAGAACGGAGGTTCGCCTTCCAGCAGGACAATGACCCTAAGTGTACTGCTAAAGCAACACTCAAGTGGTTTTATGGGGAAACGTTTAAATGTCTTGGAATGGCCTAGTCAAAGCCCAGACCTCAATCCAATTGAGAATCTGTGGTATGACTTAATAAAGATTGCTGTAGACCAGCGGAACCAGTCCAACTTGAAAGAGCTGGAGCAGTTTTGCATTGAAGAATTGGAAAACATCCCAGTAGCTAGATGTGCCAAGCTTATAGAGACATAACCCAATTTGTTGTCTTATTTATTGTTTGCTTCACAATAAAGAAAATGTTGCATCTTCAAAGCGGTAGGAATATTGTGTAAATCAAATGATACAAACACCCCAAAATACAACCTTATTCCAGGTTGTAAAGCAAGAAAAATAGGGAGGGTGAATACTTTCTCAAGTCACTGTATATTTCCTGGTGGTATAGTGGGTTACTGGTGGTATAGTGGGTTACCTGGTGCTATAGTGGTTTACCTGGTGGTATAGTGGGTTTCCTGGTGGTATAGTGGGTTAGCTGGTGGGATAGTGGGTTTCCTGGTGGTATAGTGTGTTAGCTGGTGGTATAGTGGGTTACCTGGTTGTATAGTGGGTTTCCTGGTGGTATAGTGGGTTTCCTGGTGGTATAGTGGATTACCTGGTGGTATAGTGGGTTAACTGGTGGTATAGTGGGTTACCTGGTGGTATAGTGGGTTTCCTGGTGGTATAGTGGGTTACCTGGTGGTATAGTGGGTTATCTGGTGGTATAGTGGGTTTCCTGGTGGTATAGTGGGTTACCTGGTGTTATAGTGGGTTAACTGGTCGTATAGTGGGTTACCTGGTGGTATAGTGGGGTACCTGGTGGTATAGTGGGTTATCTGGTGGTATAGTGGGCTACCTGGTGGTATAGTGGGCTACCTGGTGGTATAGTGGGTTACCTGGTGGTATAGTGGGTTACCTGGTGGTATAGTGGGGTACCTGGTGGTATAGTGGGTTATCTGGTGGTATAGTGGGTTACCTGGTGGTATAGTGGGTTACCTGGTGTTATAGTGGGTTAACTGGTGGTATAGTGCGTTACCTGGTGATATAGTGGGATACCTGGTGGTGTAGTGGGTTACCTGGTGGTATAGTGGGATACCTGGTGGTATAGTGGGTTTCCTGGTGGTATAGTGGGTTAACTGGTGGTATAGTGGGTTACCTGGTGGTATAGTGGGTTACCTGGTGCTATAGTGGGTTACCTGGTGGTATAGTGGGTTACCTGGTGGTGTAGTGGGTTACCTGGTGGTATAGTGGGTTACCTGGTGGTATAGTGGGTTAGCTGGTGCTATAGTGGTTTACCTGGTGGTATAGTGGGTTTCCTGGTGGTATAGTGGGTTAGCTGGTGGGATAGTGGGTTTCCTGGTGGTATAGTGTGTTAGCTGGTGGTATAGTGGGTTACCTGGTTGTATAGTGGGTTTCCTGGTGGTATAGTGGGTTTCTTGGTGGTATAGTGGATTACCTGGTGGTATAGTGGGTTAACTGGTGGTATAGTGGGTTACCTGGTGGTATAGTGGGTTTCCTGGTGGTATAGTGGGTTACCTGGTGGTATAGTGGGTTATCTGGTGGTATAGTGGGTTTACTGGTGGTATAGTGGGTTACCTGGTGTTATAGTGGGTTAACTGGTGGTATAGTGGGTTACCTGGTGGTATAGTGGGGTACCTGGTGGTATAGTGGGTTATCTGGTGGTATAGTGGGCTACCTGGTGGTATAGTGGGTTACCTGGTGGTATAGTGGGTTACCTGGTGGTATAGTGGGGTACCTGGTGGTATAGTGGGTTATCTGGTGGTATAGTGGGTTACCTGGTGGTATAGTGGGTTACCTGGTGTTATAGTGGGTTAACTGGTGGTATAGTGCGTTACCTGGTGATATAGTGGGATACCTGGTGGTATAGTGGGTTACCTGGTGGTATAGTGGGATACCTGGTGGTATAGTGGGTTTCCTGGTGGTATAGTGGGTTTCCTGGTGGTATAGTGGGTTAACTGGTGGTATAGTGGGTTACCTGGTGCTATAGTGGGTTACCTGGTGGTATAGTGGGTTACCTGGTGGTGTAGTGGGTTACCTGGTGGTATAGTGGGTTACATGGTGGTATAGTGGGTTACCTGGTGGTATAGTGGGTTACCTGGTGGTGTAGTGGGTTACCTGGTGGTATAGTGGGTTACCTGGTGGTATAGTGGGTTACCTGGTGCTATAGTGGATTTCCTGGTGGTATAGTGGGTTTCCTGGTGGTATAGTGGGGTTCCTGGTGGTATAGTGGGTTAGCTGGTGGTATAGTGGGTTACCTGGTGGTATAGTGGGTTAGCTGGTGGTATAGTGGGTTACCTGGTGGTGTAGTGGGTTACCTGGTGGTATAGTGGGTTACCTGGTGGTATAGTGGGTTACCTGGTGCTATAGTGGATTTCCTGGTGGTATAGTGGGTTTCCTGGTGGTATAGTGGGGTTCCTGGTGGTATAGTGGGTTAGCTGGTGGTATAGTGGGTTACCTGGTGGTATAGTGGGTTAGCTGGTGGTATAGTGGGTTACCTGGTGGTATAGTGGGTTTCCTGGTGGTATAGTGGGTTACCTGGTGGTATAGTGGGTTTCCTGGTGGTATAGTGGGTTACCTGGTGGTATAGTGGGTTTCCTGGTGGTATAGTGGGTTACCTGGTGGTATAGTGGGTTACCTGGTGGTATAGTGGGTTTCCTGGTGGTAAAGTAGATTTATTGGTAGTATAGCAGACGTTGCCATTGGCTGCAGAATGGAATTAAAGACGTTTTACGGCAGTGGTGTAAAGTGCATAAGTAAAAAATACTTTATAGTACTACTTCAGTTGTGTTTTTTGGATTAACTGGACTTTACTATACTATTTCTTTACTATTCCTTTCACGTTCCTAAAGACAATACTGTACTTCTTACTCCATACATTTTCTCTGACACCCAAAGTGCCTGTTGCATTTTGAAGCAGGACAGGAAAATGGTCCAATTCACGAACATATCAAGAGAACATCCCTGGTCATCCCTACTGCCTCTGATCTGGAGACCTCCCTAAACAGAGAACATCCCTGGTCATCCCTACTGCCTCTGATCTGGAGACCTCCCTAAACAGAGAACATCCCTGGTCATCCCTACTGGCTCTGATCTGGAGGACTCACTAAACAGAGAACATCCCTGGTCATCCCAACTGTCTCTGATCTGGAGGACTCACTAAACAGAGAACATCCCTGGTCATCCCTACTGCCTCTGATCTGGAGAACTCACTAAACAGAGAACATCCCTGGTCATCCCTACTGGAGAACATCCCTGGTCATCCCTACTGTCTCTGATCTGGAGGACTCACTAAACAGAGAACATCCCTGGTCATCCCAACTGTCTCTGATCTGGAGGACTCACTAAACAGAGAACATCCTTGGTCATCCCTACTGTCTCTGATCTGGAGGACTCACTAAACAGAGAACATCCCTGGTCATCCCTACTGTCTCTGATCTGGAGGACTCACTAAACAGAGAACATCCCTGGTCATCTCTACTGCCTCTGATCTGGAGGACTCACTAAACAGAGAACATCCCTGGTCATCTCTACTGCCTCAGATCTGGAGGACTCACTAAACAGAGAACATCCCTGGTCATCCCTACTGTCTCTGATCTGGAGGACTCACTAAACAGAGAACATCCCTGGTCATCCCTACTGCCTCTGATCTGGTGGACTCACTAAACAGAGAACATCCCAGGTCATCCCTACTGACTCTGATCTGGAGGACTCACTAAACAGAGAACATCCCTGGTCATCTCTACTGCCTCTGATCTGGAGGACTCACTAAACAGAGAACATCCCTGGTCTACTGCCTCTGATCTGGAGGACTCACTAAACAGAGAACATCCCTGGTCATCCCAACTGTCTCTGATCTGGAGGACTCACTAAACAGAGAACATCCCTGGTCATCCCTTCTAGCCTCTGATCTAGAGGACTCACTAAACAGAGAACATCCCTGGTCTACTGCCTCTGATCTGGAGGACTCACTAAACAGAGAACATCCCTGGTCTCCCTACTGCCTCTGATCTGGAGGACTCACTAAACAGAGAACATCCCTGGTCATCCCAACTGTCTCTGATCTGGAGGACTCACTAAACAGAGAACATCCCTGGTCATCCCTTCTAGCCTCTGATCTGGAGGACTCACTAAACAGAGAACATCCCTGGTCTCTCTACTGCCTCTGATCTGGAGGACTCACTAAACAGAGAACATCCCTGGTCATCCCTATTGTCTCTGATCTGGTTGACTCACTAAACAGAGAACATCCCTGGTCATCCCTACTGTCTCTGATCTGGAGGACTCACTAAACAGAGAACATCCCTGGTCATCCCAACTGTCTCTGATCTGGAGGACTCACTAAACAGAGAACATCCCTGGTCATCCCTACTGCCTCTGATCTGGAGGACTCACTAAACAGAGAACATCCCTGGTCATCCCTCTGCCTCTGATCTGGAGACCTCCCTAAACAGAGAACATCCCTGGTCATCCCTACTGGCTCTGATCTGGAGACCTCCCTAAACAGAGAACATCCCTGGTCATCCCTACTGTCTCTGATCTGGTGGACTCACTAAACAGAGAACATCCCTGGTCATCCCTACTGCCTCTGATCTGGAGGACTCAATAAACAGAGAACATCCCTGGTCATCCCTCTGCCTCTGATCTGGAGGACTCACTAAACAGAGAACATCCCTGGTCATCCCTACTGTCTCTGATCTGGAGGACTCAATAAACAGAGAACATCCCTGGTCATCCCTCTGCCTCTGATCTGGAGGACTGACTAAACAGAGAACATCCCTGGTCATCCCTCTGCCTCTGATCTGGAGGACTCACTAAACAGAGAACATCCCTGGTCATCCCTACTGCCTCTGATCTGGAGGACTCACTAAACAGAGAACATCCCTGGTCTACTGCCTCTGATCTGGAGGACTCACTAAACAGAGAACATCCCTGGTCATCTCTACTGCCTCTGATCTGGAGGACTCACTAAACAGAGAACATCCCTGGTCTACTGCCTCTGATCTGGAGGACTCACTAAACAGAGAACATCCCTGGTCATCCCAACTGTCTCTGATCTGGAGGACTCACTAAACAGAGAACATCCCTGGTCATCCCTTCTAGCCTCTGATCTAGAGGACTCACTAAACAGAGAACATCCCTGGTCTACTGCCTCTGATCTGGAGGACTCACTAAACAGAGAACATCCCTGGTCATCCCTATTGTCTCTGATCTGGTTGACTCACTAAACAGAGAACATCCCTGGTCATCCCTACTGTCTCTGATCTGGAGGACTCACTAAACAGAGAACATCCCTGGTCATCCCAACTGTCTCTGATCTGGAGGACTCACTAAACAGAGAACATCCCTGGTCATCCCTACTGCCTCTGATCTGGAGGACTCACTAAACAGAGAACATCCCTGGTCATCCCTCTGACTCTGATCTGGAGGACTCACTAAACAGAGAACATCCCTGGTCATCTCTACTGCCTCTGATCTGGAGGACTCACTAAACAGAGAACATCCCTGGTCTACTGCCTCTGATCTGGAGGACTCACTAAACAGAGAACATCCCTGGTCATCCCTACTGCCTCTGATCTGGAGGACTCAATAAACAGAGAACATCCCTGGTCATCCCTCTGCCTCTGATCTGGAGGACTCACTAAACAGAGAACATCCCTGGTCATCCCTACTGTCTCTGATCTGGAGGACTCAATAAACAGAGAACATCCCTGGTCATCCCTCTGCCTCTGATCTGGAGGACTGACTAAACAGAGAACATCCCTGGTCATCCCTCTGCCTCTGATCTGGAGGACTGACTAAACAGAGAACATCCCTGGTCATCCCTATTGTCTCTGATCTGGAGGACTCACTAAACAGAGAACATCCCTGGTCATCCCTACTGTCTCTGATCTGGAGGACTCACTAAACAGAGAACATCCCTGGTCATCTCTACTGCCTCTGATCTGGAGGACTCACTAAACAGAGAACATCCCTGGTCATCTCTACTGCCTCAGATCTGGAGGACTCACTAAACAGAGAACATCCCTGGTCATCCCTACTGTCTCTGATCTGGAGGACTCACTAAACAGAGAACATCCCTGGTCATCCCTACTGCCTCTGATCTGGTGGACTCACTAAACAGAGAACATCCCAGGTCATCCCTACTGACTCTGATCTGGAGGACTCACTAAACAGAGAACATCCCTGGTCATCTCTACTGCCTCTGATCTGGAGGACTCACTAAACAGAGAACATCCCTGGTCTACTGCCTCTGATCTGGAGGACTCACTAAACAGAGAACATCCCTGGTCATCCCAACTGTCTCTGATCTGGAGGACTCACTAAACAGAGAACATCCCTGGTCATCCCTTCTAGCCTCTGATCTAGAGGACTCACTAAACAGAGAACATCCCTGGTCTACTGCCTCTGATCTGGAGGACTCACTAAACAGAGAACATCCCTGGTCTACTGCCTCTGATCTGGAGGACTCACTAAACAGAGAACATCCCTGGTCATCCCAACTGTCTCTGATCTGGAGGACTCACTAAACAGAGAACATCCCTGGTCATCCCTTCTAGCCTCTGATCTAGAGGACTCACTAAACAGAGAACATCCCTGGTCTACTGCCTCTGATCTGGAGGACTCACTAAACAGAGAACATCCCTGGTCATCCCTATTGTCTCTGATCTGGTTGACTCACTAAACAGAGAACATCCCTGGTCATCCCTACTGTCTCTGATCTGGAGGACTCACTAAACAGAGAACATCCCTGGTCATCCCAACTGTCTCTGATCTGGAGGACTCACTAAACAGAGAACATCCCTGGTCATCCCTACTGCCTCTGATCTGGAGGACTCACTAAACAGAGAACATCCCTGGTCATCCCTCTGCCTCTGATCTGGAGACCTCCCTAAACAGAGAACATCCCTGGTCATCCCTACTGGCTCTGATCTGGAGACCTCCCTAAACAGAGAACATCCCTGGTCATCCCTACTGTCTCTGATCTGGAGGACTCACTAAACAGAGAACATCCCTGGTCATCCCTACTGTCTCTGATCTGGAGGACTCAATAAACAGAGAACATCCCTGGTCATCCCTCTGCATCTGATCTGGAGGACTGACTAAACAGAGAACATCCCTGGTCATCCCTCTGCCTCTGATCTGGAGGACTCACTAAACAGAGAACATCCCTGGTCATCCCTACTGCCTCTGATCTGGAGGACTCACTAAACAGAGAACATCCCTGGTCTACTGCCTCTGATCTGGAGGACTCACTAAACAGAGAACATCCCTGGTCATCTCTACTGCCTCTGATCTGGAGGACTCACTAAACAGAGAACATCCCTGGTCTACTGCCTCTGATCTGGAGGACTCACTAAACAGAGAACATCCCTGGTCATCCCAACTGTCTCTGATCTGGAGGACTCACTAAACAGAGAACATCCCTGGTCATCCCTTCTAGCCTCTGATCTAGAGGACTCACTAAACAGAGAACATCCCTGGTCTACTGCCTCTGATCTGGAGGACTCACTAAACAGAGAACATCCCTGGTCATCCCTATTGTCTCTGATCTGGTTGACTCACTAAACAGAGAACATCCCTGGTCATCCCTACTGTCTCTGATCTGGAGGACTCACTAAACAGAGAACATCCCTGGTCATCCCAACTGTCTCTGATCTGGAGGACTCACTAAACAGAGAACATCCCTGGTCATCCCTACTGCCTCTGATCTGGAGGACTCACTAAACAGAGAACATCCCTGGTCATCCCTACTGCCTCTGATCTGGTGGACTCACTAAACAGAGAACATCCCTGGTCATCCCTACTGCCTCTGATCTGGAGGACTCACTAAACAGAGAACATCCCTGGTCATCCCTCTGCCTCTGATCTGGAGGACTCACTAAACAGAGAACATCCCTGGTCATCCCTACTGCCTCTGATCTGGAGGACTCACTAAACAGAGAACATCCCTGGTCATCCCTCTGCCTCTGATCTGGAGGACTCACTAAACAGAGAACATCCCTGGTCATCCCTACTGTCTCTGATCTGGAGGACTCACTAAACAGAGAACATCCCTGGTCATCCCTACTGTCTCTGATCTGGAGGACTCACTAAACAGAGAACATCCCTGGTCATCCCTCTGCCTCTGATCTGGCGGACTCACTAAACAGAGAACATCCCTGGTCATCCCTACTGTTCCTCTACTCCCTTAGTTTGTAAATTATGTGTTTGGAGTGTTGGAGTGTTGGAGTGTTGGAGTGTTGGAGTGTTGGAGTGTTGGAGTGTTGGAGTGTTGAAAGTGTTGGAGTGTTGGAGTGTTGGAGTGTTGGAGTGTTGGAGTGTTGGAGTGTTGGAGTGTTGGAGTGTTGGAGTGTTGGAGTGTTGGAGTGTTGGAGTGTTGGAGTGTTGGAGTGTTGGAGTGTTGGAGTGTTGGAGTGTTGAAAGTGTTGGAGTGTTGGAGTGTTGAAAGTGTTGGAGTGTTGGAGTGTTGGAGTGTTGGAGTGTTGGAGTGTTGGAGTGTTGGAGTGTTGGAGTGTTGGAGTGTTGAAAGTGTTGGAGTGTTGGAGTGTTGAAAGTGTTGGAGTGTTGGAGTGTTGAAAGTGTTGGAGTGTTGGAGTGTTGGAGTGTTGGAGTGTTGGAGTGTTGAAAGTGTTGGAGTGTTGGAGTGTTGAAAGTGTTGGAGTGTTGGAGTGTTGGAGTGTTGGAGTGTTGGAGTGTTGGAGTGTTGGAGTGTTGAAAGTGTTGGAGTGTTGGAGTGTTGAAAGTGTTGGAGTGTTGGAGTGTTGGAGTGTTGGAGTGTTGGAGTGTTGGAGTGTTGGAGTGTTGGAGTGTTGGAGTGTTGGAGTGTTCCCCTTGCTAAAAAAAATATAAGGAATTTGAAATGATTTATACATTTACTTTTACTTTTGATATATTTAAAACGAAATACTTTTTGACTTTTAATCAAGCAGTATTTTCCTGGGTGACTTTCACTTTTGCTTGAGTCATTTTTTTATTGAATGTTTCTATACTTTTACTCAAATATGACAATTTAGTACTTGTTCTACCTCTGTTCTCCAGTATTTTTGTTCACTTTTTAGCCAGTAGTTCTGAAAGTAGAGCCGTATAAGCAGATTTGGGCCACCCCATCTTTACCCTGCTGATTGTGCATCTTGCTAGCTGTCACTCAAAGGGTGAGTGACTACAACTCAAATTGCTAGGGGCAGTTGTCACATACACACAGTTGTCACACGAGCACACACACACACACACACAAGGCCAGCAGATACACCAGACAGCATCCAATCAGAACCATGTCATTTTCTCCCCAAACATGATTCT
>NC_088401.1:4137740-4322740 GCF_034236695.1 Oncorhynchus nerka | reverse complement strand
CAACATATCACTGCAGTACACACCATATCACTGCAATACAACATATCACTGCAGTACACAACATATCACTGCAGTACACAACATATCATTGCAATACAACATATCACTGCAATACACAACATATCACTGCAGTACACACCATATCACTGCAGTACACAACATATCACTGCAGTACACAACATATCACTGCAGTACACACCATATCACTGCAGTACACAACATATCACTGCAGTACACAACATATCACTGCAATACACACCATATCACTGCAGTATCACTGCAGTACACACATATCACTGCAGTCACACCATATCACTGCAGTACACAACATATCACTGCAATACACAACATATCACTGCAGTACACAACATATCACTGCAATACACAACATATCACTGCAATACACACCATATCACTGCAGTACACAACATATCACTGCAGTACACAACATATCACTGCAATACACACCATATCACTGCAGTACACAACATATCACTGCAGTACACACCATATCACTGCAATACACACCATATCACTGCAGTACACAACATATCACTGCAGTACACACCATATCACTGCAATACACACCATATCACTGCAGTACACAACATATCACTGCAATACACACCATATCACTGCAGTACACAACATATCACTGCAGTACACACCATATCACTGCAATACACACCATATCACTGCAGTACACACCATATCACTGCAATACACACCATATCACTGCAGTACACAACATATCACTGCAGTACACACCATATCACTGCAATACACACCATATCACTGCAGTACACAACATATCACTGCAATACACACCATATCCTGCAGTACACAACATATCACTGCAGTACACACCATATCACTGCAATACACACCATATCACTGCAGTACACAACATATCACTGCAATACACACCATATCACTGCAGTACACAACATATCACTGCAGTACACACCACATCACTGCAGTACACAACATATCACTGCAGTACACAACATATCACTGCAGTACACACCATATCACTGCAATACACACCATATCACTGCAATACAACATATCACTGCAGTACACAACATATCACTGCAGTACAACATATCACTGCAATACACAACATATCACTGCAGTACACACCATATCACTGCAGTACACACCATATCACTGCAGTACACACCATATCACTGCAGTACACACCATATCACTGCAATACACACCATATCACTGCAGTACAACATATCACTGCAGTACACAACATATCACTGCAGTACACACCATATCACTGCAATACAACATATCACTGCAGTACACACCATATCACTGCAATACAACATATCACTGCAGTACACACCATATTCTGATAAGCACCAGAACATTCAAATGTAAAATGCCATCATCTTAAACTGGCCACACCTGAAGGCCAAATGGGATTCACACACTACAGAAAATAAAGAGCAGTCGGAGAGGGTTGGTCCGGCATTTTAGGAGGAGAGCAGCCGAGGGTATGGGAGTGTCTCAGACAGCAAAAGCAAAATGGAGGGCTGACAGTTTGAACCTAGAGCCACTGACATGCCAGGCCCCATCAGTACCACTAATGAAATAATACATTTAGATAGAGGGAAGAGTGATTTGAACAAGCTAAATTGTATTCTTGAGTAAACATTCACACAAAGGAGTGCGTTGCATATTAGATGTGGCAATACAGATGAAACACTGGGAGGAATTCCCCGTTTTGTTCAACAAAGTTGGATTTATCTGATAAGGTACTCACTCAACAAATGTACTCAAGAGACATGCTGTCACTCAGGACGGGGACGCTATTGGATATAGGTAGAGAGAAAATAGAACAAATAGAACAAACACACACACACACACACACACAACACACACACACAGGACGGGGGACGCTATTGGTAGAGAGAAAATAGAACACATGGAATGCAACCCACAAGCAAAGGAACAGTTCAAAGTGATCAGTCCTCCAAGGTATTGTAGAGAGAATGGACATTACCTTGGAGGAAGACAACGATACAGGACCCAAGATGAATGGTAAAACCACCATACAATAGCTCCGGATGGATGATACCAATAATGTATAGATAATGTACAGTACCAATAATGTACAGATAATGTAATGTGTAGATGCTGTAAAGTACCAATAATGTATAGATAATGTAATGTGTAGATAATGTACAGTACCAATAATGTACAGATAATGTAATGTGTAGATGCTGTAAAGTACCAATAATGTATGGATAATGTAATGTATAGATGCTGTAATGTATAGATGCTGTAATGTACCAATAATGTATAGACAATGTAATGTAGCAATAGTGTATAGAAAATGTAATGTATAGATGTTGTAATGTACCAATAATGTATAGACAATGTAATGTACCAATAGTGTATAGAAAATGTAATGTATAGATGCTGTAATGTACCAATAATGTGTAGATAATGTAATGTAGCAATAGTGTATAGATGATGTAACGCATTGATAATGTAAAGTACCAACAATGTATAGATAATGTAATGTGTAGATGATGGACAGTACCGATAATGTATAGATGATGTAACACATAGATAATGTATAGATAATGTAATGTGTAGATGATGTACAGTACCAATAATGTATAGATGATGTAACACATAGATAATGTATAGATAATGTAATGTGTAGATGATGGACAGTACCGATAATGTATAGATGATGTAACACATAGATAATGTATAGATAATGTAATGTGTAGATGATGTACAGTACCAATAATGTATAGATGATGTAATGTATCAACAGTGTATAGAAAATGTCCGTCTACAACGCCACAGCAAAACCCAGGTCCACTTGATGGCTCCTGAGTGGCACAGTGGTCTAAGGCACTGCATTTCAGTTCTGGAGGCGTCACTACAGACACTGGTTTGATTCCACGCTGTATCACACCCGGCCGTGCTTGGGGGTCCCATAGGACGGGACACAATTCGCCCAGCATCTTCCGGGTTAGGGTTTGGCCAGGGTAGGTTTGGCCTCATCTTCCGGGTTAGGGTTTGGCCAGGGTAGGCCATCTTTGTAATTAAATAACAAATTATATTACTTTTTTTGGTTGTAATGGACACTCACCATTACCCCTAGAGGCTGGTTTTGAGTGATCCGCCTGCTTTTTTAAATTCGACCTTTATTTAACTCGGCAAGTCAGTTTAAAAACACATTTTTATTTTCAATGACGGCCTAGGAACAGTGGGTTAACTGCCTGTTCAGAACGACAGATTTGTACCTTATCAGCTCGGGGGTTTGAACTTCCAAATCCTTCGGTTACTAGTCCAACGCTCTAGCCACTAGGGTACCCTGCCGCCCCTGTACAGATGTCTAATTTCACCGTGGATCTTGAGCGACCGGGCTGGTTCTGACACTGTGACATGGAACGGACTGGCAGAGACAGGTGATGAAGACATCGGAATAGGACAGATACATTATTTTTCATGAAATGGGATGACAGCGTTTTCAGTGACAACATCTTGTGTGACGGGTGTGTAACCAAGTACATTCGACCAGGACCCGTAGGGAACAGGACGCAGCCCAGACCTACACACAGAGGCAGTAATCAGGATAGCAGTGGTAGACTAGCTAGTCAGCAGACCATTCTAAAGTAGCAGCTGTGCACTGTAGCAGAAGGAAAACTACCAATCGGACCAGTACTGCTTCTCTCCCAGCACGGAACACAACTTCAGAGATGACCATACAGAGTTCTAACCCAATGTGCCTTTGCCTCTGTTGTTTACCATCTCTACTGATGACTCTGACCAAGCCCTTATGAAGAGCTTTAGGAGGAGGATGTCTATGAAGGAGAAGAAAATAACAAAATAAAATAGAAAATCTTTTGGGGCTGCCTTGTCGAGTCGGTTGTTGATAGGTGGAGCTGTGTGATGTTGGTGTGAAAGGCAGTTTCGAACAGCGGGAGATCGCTTTGACGATGGGTTGTTGTGGTAGAATGATGAAACAGACGTATTTCCAGAGGAAGGCTTCGTGTTGTGAGGGCTCCATGGGTGATTTCTATTCAAAAGAGCTCCCTGGGTGATTTCTATTCAAAAGGGCTCCCTGGGTGATTTCTATTCAAAAGAGCTCCCTGGGTGATTTCTATTCAAAAGAGCTCCCTGGGTGATTTCTATTCAAAAGAGCTCCCTGGGTGATTTCTATTCAAAAGGGCTCCCTGGGTGATTTCTATTCAAAAGGGTTCCCTGGGTGATTTCTATTCAAAAGAGCTCCCTGGGTGATTTCTATTCAAAAGGGCTCCCTGGGTGATTTCTATTCAAAAGAGCTCCCTGGGTGATTTCTATTCAAAAGGGCTCCCTGGGTGATTTCTATTCAAAAGGGCTCCCTGGGTGATTTCTATTCAAAAGGGCTCCCTGGGTGATTTCTATTCAAAAGAGCTCCCTGGGTGATTTCTATTCAAAAGAGCTCCCTGGGTGATTTCTATTCAAAAGAGCTCCCTGGGTGATTTCTATTCAAAAGGGCTCCCTGGGTGATTTCTATTCAAAAGGGCTCCCTGGGTGATTTCTATTCAAAATGTTTGCCTGTGTGGCCTCCCGGGTGGTGCCACCAGATACTCTGGATTCGAGCCAAGGCTCTATCGCAGCCGGCCGCGACAGGGAGGCCCATAGGGTGGCACACAATTGGCCTAGCGTCGTCCGGGTTAGGGAGGGTTTGGCCGGCAGGAATATCCATGTCTCATCGCGCACTAGCGACTCCTGTGGCGGGCCGGGCGCAGTGCACGCTGACCAGGTCGCCAGGTGTCACGGTGTTTCCTCCGACACATTGGTGCGGCTGGCTTCCGGGTTGGATGCGCGCTGTGTTAAGAAGCAGTGCGGCTTGGGTGGGATGTGTTTCAGAGGACGTATGGCTCTCGACCTTCGCCTCTCCTGAGTCAAATGCGGGAGTTGTAGCGACAAGACAGGAACTACTAACAATTGGATACCATGATATTGGGGAGAAAGGGGGCTAAAAATAAATACATAAAAAGGTTGGTTGTGTGATGTCAATTCCAACACTGAAAAACTCTTCCCCGTTAACCTCGTTTCCATCCAACCCGTTAACACCGTTTCCATCCAACCCGTTAACACCGTTTCCATCCAACCCGTTAACACCGTTTCCATCCAACCCGTTAACACCGTTTCCATCCAACCCGTTAACCTCGTTTCCATCCAACCCGTTAACACCGTTTCCATCCAACCCGTTAACACCGTTTCCATCCAACCCGTTAACCTCGTTTCCATCCAACCCGTTAACACCGTTTCCATCCAACCCATTAACCTCGTTTCCATCCAACCCGTTAACACCGTTTCCATCCAACCCGTTAACACCGTTTCCATCCAACCCGTTAACACCGTTTCCATCCAACCCGTTAACCTCGTTTCCATCCAACCCGTTAACACCGTTTCCATCCAACCCGTTAACACCGTTTCCATCCAACCCGTTAACACCGTTTCAATCCAACCCGTTAACACCGTTTCCATCCAACCCGTTAACACCGTTTCCATCCAACCCGTTAACCTCGTTTCCATCCAACCCGTTAACACCGTTTCCATCCAACCCGTTAACCTCGTTTCCATCCAACCCGTTAACACCGTTTCCATCCAACCCGTTAACCTCGTTTCCATCCAACCCGTTAACACCGTTTCCATCCAACCCGTTAACCTCGTTTCCATCCAACCCGTTAACACCGTTTCCATCCAACCCGTTAACACCGTTTCCATCCAACCATTAACACCGTTTCCATCCAAGCCGTTAACCTCGTTTCCATCCAACCCGTTAACACCGTTTCCATCCAACCCGTTAACCTCGTTTCCATCCAACCCGTTAACCTCGTTTCCATCCAACCCGTTAACACCGTTTCCATCCAACCATTAACACCGTTTCCATCCAAGCCGTTAACCTCGTTTCCATCCAACCCGTTAACACCGTTTCCATCCAACCCGTTAACCTCGTTTCCATCCAACCCGTTAACCTCGTTTCCATCCAACCCGTTAACACCGTTTCCATCCAACCCGTTAACACCGTTTCCATCCAACCGTTAATACCGTTTCAATCCAACCGTTAATACCGTTTCCATCCAACCCGTTAACACCGTTTCCATCCAACCCATTAAAATGAAGATGAATTACCTGACGGATTAAATAAATCACGGCTGATGGAAACATGAAATGTTGAATTGTAAAATAAATAGGAAAAAAATGGCCGTAAAATTGTATAAATGCCAAAAGACATTTTCTTCGTTTGACATGGTAGGATCTTTCTGTGTCTGTAAAATGTATTTTCTCACAAAATGGCGTTGGAAACACCTTTACGCAAATATTGATATAATAACCAACATATGGAAGGAATTCAACTTGAAGTCACATGATGATATGCTGTGTGGTCCTCGCACTGCAACTTTATTACAGTTTATTAGGCTACAGATGAAGTTATGATGAACTTAGACAGGTGGGGTGAAAGGTCATGGTGGTGAGCTTGATGCTCCTTTCCCAAAAATATCAAGGGTCTTATTTTGCCCGAGATGGCATAGCAGTTCAGACGTCTTTTGTCCTCGTCTTGTCGTGTATATATATATATTTACAACTTTTTTCACATACATTTTATTTTTATTTTCCATCAACTCATCTTCAATACACTCTCCTGCAACCTGCCTCACCAATTGATATGTATAAATACGTATTATTTACCTCAAATCTGCAATGCTCCAAGAAGCTAGCCAGAAGCTAGCCAGAAGCTAATCAGAAGCTAGTTAGCTTCTTTACTGGCAACTCGTTAGTATTCAGCTAACCACGGTTTGTGGTCATCAGCTATCCTTTAACTCGAAAATCTATCGCCAGTTTTGTACAGCGCAGCGCGGCTCGGAACGGAACATACCGGACCGATTTTTCTCTCCATGTCCCTGGATTCCAACTGCTTTCTGGACATTCACTCCCGGATCTCACAGCTAGCTGGCTGCTATCCGTGTGTCTATCTGCTTTCGTCGATTCCGGAGCAAACATCAATTACTCCGGAGCTAGCCAGCTCCGTCAATCACTCCTGAGCTCCGTCAATCACTCCTGGGCTGCAGTCACCTATCCGGACCCGTTTTACTGCCTACGCGGAGCCCCACCGGGCCTTCACAACTGGACTGCCGACGTTATCTACCCGAAGGAGATCCGGCTGGCTCCTCCGTCGCGACGTTACCTGAACGCCCATCTGCGGCCTGCTAACCGTTAGCTGTCTTACCGGCTGCTCTCAGAATAGACAATCGGACAATTTATTGATTTTTATTATTATTATGTTTCTTCTTGGGCCTCTATAACTATATCTATTGTTTTTATTTTTTTGTTGTTGTGTGATTTGGACTAATCCCCTCTACAACACGGAACTCCACTAATCTACTGACGGAACGCAAGAGGTGGCTAACAACAGACCTCCATCCTATGCTAGCTTGCTACCTATGTCCTGGCTAGCTGTCTAAATCGCCGTGACCCCCAAACCAACCTCTCCACTCCCTGGACCCTTTTGATCACTTGACTAAGGATGCCTCTCCTTAATGTCAATATGTCTTGTCCATTGCTGTTCTGGTTAGTGTTTATTGGCTTATTTCACTGTAGAGCCTCTAGTCCTGCTCACTATACCTTATCCAACTTATTAGTTCCACCACCCACACATGCAATGACATCTCCTGGTTTCAATGATGTTTCTAGAGACAATATCTCTCTCTTCATCACTCAATACCTAGGTTTACCTCCACTGTATTCACATCCTACCATACCTTTGTCTGTACATTATACCTTGATGCTATTTTATCACCCCCAGAAACCTCCTTTTACTCTCTGTTCCAGACGTTCTAGACGACCAATTCTTATTGCTTTTAGCCGTACCCTTATTCTTCTCCTCCTATGTTCCTCTAGCGATGTAGAGGTGAATCCAGGCCCTGCAGTGCCTAGCTCCACTCCTATTCCTCAGGCGCTCTCTTTTGATGACTTCTGTAACCGTAATAGCCTTTGTTTCATGCATGTTAACATTAGAAGCCTCCTCCGTAAGTTTGTTCTTTTCACTGCTTTAGCACACTCTGCCAACCCGGATGTTCTAGCTGTGTCTGAATCCTGGCTTAGGAAGACCACCAAAAATTCAGAAATTTTAATTCCAAACTACAACATTTTCAAGATAGAACTGCCAAAGGGGGCGGTGTTGCAATCTACTGCAAAGATAGCCTGCAGAGTTCTGTCCTACTATCCAGGTCTGTACCCAAACAATTTGAACTTCTCCTTTTAAAAATCCACCTCCCTAAAAACAAGTCTCTCACCGTTGCCGCCTGCTATAGACCACCCTCTGCCCCCAGCTGTGCTCTGGACACCATATGTGAACTGATTGCCCCCCAGCTATCTTCAGAGCTCGTGCTGCTAGGCGACCTAAACTGGAACATGCTTAACACCCCAGCCATCCTACAATCTAAACTTGATGCCCTCAATCTCACACAAATTATCAATGAACCTACCAGGTACCCCCCCAAAGCCTTAAACACGGGCACCCTCATAGATATCATCCTAACCAACTTCCCCTCTAAATACACCTCTGCTGTCTTCAACCAAGATCTCAGCGATCACTGCCTCATTGCCTGCATCCGTAATGGGTCAGCGGTCAAACGACCTCCTCTCATCACTGTAAAACGCTCCCTGAAACACTTCAGCGAGCAGGCCTTTCTAATCGATCTGGCCGGGGTGTCCTGGAAGGATATTGATCTCATCCCGTCAGTAGAGGATGCCTGGATATTTTTTTTTAAATGCCTTCCTAACAATCTTAAATAAACATGCCCCATTCAAGAAAATTAGAACCAGGAACAGATATAGCCCTTGGTTCTCCCCAGACCTGACCTTAACCTCTTACCTCTACCTGGGACGCTTGCGTCCCAACTAGAGCTCTGGAAATGCAAATGTGCTACGCTAAATGCTAATAGTATTAGTTAAAACTCAAAAGTTCATTAAAATACACATGCAGGGTATCAAATTAAAGCTACACTCGTTGTGAATCCAGGCAACAAGTCAGATGCTTTTCGGCGACAGCATGAGAAGCTATTATCTGATAGCATGCACCAATACACTACAACAGAAAAGCACAGCAGGGGACGTAAACAAAATAATTAGCATTTCGGCGTTACACAAACCGCACAATAAAATAGAAAACAGTCATTACCTTTCACCATCTTCTTTGTTGGCACTCCTAGATGTCCCATAAACACTATTGGGTCTTTATTTCGATTAAATCGGGCCATATAAAGCCAAGATATCGTTATATGTAGACTGTGTGATAAACGAAAAAAACAGCGATTTCACAACGTAACGTCATTTTTTAAAATTCAAAAAGTAGACGATAAACTTTCACAAAACACTTCGAAATACGTTTGTAATGCTACTTTAGGTATTAGTAAACGTTAATAAGCGATAAAATTCATCCGTAGGCGATGTACATATCATTAGCTGTCGTCTTGGAAAAAATTTCAGGAGAGAGCTCTTCCGGAATGATCTGGGCGGAGACCGGAGGTACGTCGTGCCCCTCTTTCGGTTCAACCAAGAATCAAAGAGGATTAAATTCACAAGATACTCGACTACATGGGGATGCTGTGGGAGTTGAATGCTCGGTCTTATCTAATTCGGCTCACTGTTAACAATTGCTGGAAGTGGCGCAAGGATATTTATTTCCATTTTCTGTGATCAGGTTTTCCTGCGCTTTCCGATGTAACGCACGTTATGTAATAGCCACAGTCGTGATTTAACCAGTTTTAAAAACGTCCGAGGGTTTCCTATACACACATTCTAACCATATGAACGTACTATATTCCTGGCATGAGTAGCAGGGCGCTGAAATGTTGCGCGATTTTTAACAAAATGTTCAAAAAAGTAGAGGGTAGGAGCAGCTAGTTAACCAACACAAAAACATCCTATGGCGTTCTGCATTAGCATCGAACAGCCCCCGTGATATGCAGCTGTTCAGGGAAGCTAGAAACCATTATACACAGGCAGTTAGAAAAGCCAAGGCTAGCTATTTCAAGCAGAAATTTGCTTCCTGCAACACTAACTCTAAAAAGTTCTGGGACACTGTAAAGTCCATGGAGAATAAGAACACCTCCTCCCAGCTGCCCACTGCACTGAAGATAGGAAACACTGTCACCACTGATAAATCCACCATAATTGAGAATTTCAATAAGCATTTTTCTAAGCATTTTTCTACGGCTGGCCATGCTTTCCACCTGGCAACTCCTACCCCGGTCAACAGCACTGCACCCCCAACAGCAACTCGCCCAAGCCTTCCCCATTTCTCCTTCTCCCAAATCCATTCAGCTGAAGTTCTGAAAGAGCTGAAAAATCTGGACCCCTACAAATCAGCCGGGCTAGACAATCTGGACCCTTTCTTTCTAAAATTATCTGCCGAAATTGTTGCCACCCCTATTACTAGCCTGTTCAACCTCTCTTTCGTGTCATCTGAGATTCCCAAAGATTGGAAAGCAGCTGCGGTCATCCCCCTCTTCAAAGGGGGGGACACTCTTGACCCAAACTGCTACAGACCTATATCTATCCTACCATGCCTTTCTAAGGTCTTCGAAAGCCAAGTCAACAAACAGATTACCGACCATTTCGAATCTCACCATACCTTCTCTGCTATGCAATCTGGTTTCAGAGCTGGTCATGGGTGCACCTCAGCCACGCTCAAGGTCCTAAACGATATCTTAACCGCCATCGATAAGAAACATTACTGTGCAGCCGTATTCATTGATCTGGCCAAGGCTTTCGACTCTGTCAACCACCACATCCTCATCGGCAGACTCGACAGCCTTGGTTTCTCAAATGATTGCCTCGCCTGGTTCACCAACTACTTCTCTGATAGAGTTCAGTGTGTCAAATCGGAGGGTCTGCTGTCTGGACCTCTGGCAGTCTCTATGGGGGTGCCACAGGGTTCAATTCTTGGACCGACTCCCTTCTCTGTATACATCAATGAGGTCGCTCTTGCTGCTGGTGAGTCTCTGATCCACCTCTACGCAGACGACACCATTCTGTATACTTCCGGTCCTTCTTTGGACACTGTGTTAACAACCCTCCAGGCAAGCTTCAATGCCATACAACTCTCCTTCCGTGGCCTCCAATTGCTCTTAATTACAAGTAAAACTAAATGCATGCTCTTCAACCGATCGCTACCTGCACCTACCCGCCTGTCCAACATCACTACTCTGGACGGCTCTGACTTAGAATACGTGGACAACTACAAATACATAGGTGTCTGGTTAGACTGTAAACTCTCCTTCCAGACCCATATCAAACATCTCCAATCCAAAGTTAAATCTAGAATTGGCTTCCTATTTCGCAACAAAGCATCCTTCACTCATGCTGCCAAACATACCCTTGTAAAATTGACCATCCTACCAATCCTCGACTTTGGCGATGTCATTTACAAAATAGCCTCCAATACCCTACTCAACAAATTGGATGCAGTCTATCACAGTGCAATCCGTTTTGTCACCAAAGCCCCATATACTACCCACCATTGCGACCTGTACGCTCTCGTTGGCTGGCCCTTGCTTCATACTCGTCGCCAAACCCACTGGCTCCATGTCATCTACAAGACCCTGCTAGGTAAAGTCCCCCCTTATCTCAGCTCGCTGGTCACCATAGCATCTCCCACCTGTAGCACACGCTCCAGCAGGTATATCTCTCTAGTCACCCCCAAAACCAATTCTTTCTTTGGCCGCCTCTCCTTCCAGTTCTCTGCTGCCAATGACTGGAACGAACTACAAAAATCTCTTAAATTGGAAACACTTATCTCCCTCACTAGCTTTAAGCACCAACTGTCAGAGCATCTTACAGATTACTGCACCTGTACATAGCCCACCTATAATTTAGCCCAAACAACTACCTCTTTCCCAACTGTATTTAATTTATTTATTTATTTTGCTCCTTTGCACCCCATTATTTTTATTTCTACTTTGCACATTCTTCCATTGCAAAACTACCATTCCAGTGTTTTACTTGCTATATTATATTTACTTTACCACCATGGCCTTTTTTGCCTTTACCTCCCTTCTCACCTAATTTGCTCACATTGTATATAGACTTGTTTATACTTGTTTATACTGTATTATTGACTGTATGTTTGTTTTACTCCATGTGTAACTCTGTGTCGTTGTATGTGTCGAACTGCTTTGCTTTATCTTGGCCAGGTCGCAATTGTAAATGAGAACTTGTTCTCAACTTGCCTACCTGGTTAAATAAAGGTGAAATAAATAAATAAAAATAAATAAAAAATTTGGTGATCGATTGACAAATACAAATAATATGGCTCTTATCCATAATAATCTAATCATGTAGGTAGGCTACCCGCGCTGTTTCTGCGAGCTGCTGGCTAGAGAGCACGTGCCTGGACCAGAGAGGGCACATTCGTTATTTCACGCAACAGTTTGTGTGGCAAAACCATCAGTAGAGTTGATACAATACAATGAAAACATTTTTAACCTTGTGTTTTCCATTCTGTACATGGGAATTTAACTGCAAAATATATTTTGATGTTTTCTTCCACAAAAAAAGTCTGTTTTAATGGAAACAAAGTTCTCTGCTGGGTAAATGTGCATATGTTAATTATGCAAATGTATGTTTAAAAAATATATATAATTCAAATATAATTGTATTTTTCACATGCAGTGAAGACCTTAACGTGAAATGCTTACTTACAAGCCCTTAGCCAACAATGCATTTCAGAAAAATAGCAAAAGATTGCCGGATGTCCAGGGGTTCAGGTTAGTAATGAGGTTATATACAGGGGGTACCGGTACCCAGTCAATGTGCAGGGTTCAGGTTAGTAGTGAGGTTATATACAGTCAGGGGTTCAGTTAGTAATGAGGTTATATACAGGGTTCAGGTTAGTCAATGTGAGGGTTATTATAATGAGGTTATATACAGGGGTATTGAGTCAATGTCCAGGGTTCAGGTTAGTAATGAGGTTATATACAGGGGGTAGGTTTGCAATGTGCAGGGTACAGGTTAGTAATGAGGTTATATACTAGTCAATGTGCAGGGTTCAGGTTAGTTGAGGTTATATACAGAGGTATTGAGTCAATGTACAGGTTAGTCAAAGGAGGTTAGTGTTTGCTAGTCAATGTGCAGGGTTCAGGTTAGTTGAGGTAATTGAGGTACAGTACTAGTCAAAACAGTGTTTGCCACCCTTTGCCCCGATGACAGCTTTGCACACTCTTGGCATTCTCTCAACCAGCTTCAGGTGGAATGCTTTTCCAACAGCCTTGAAGGAGTTTCCAAACAGGTGCTAAGTACTTGTTGTCTGCTTTTCCTTCAATCTGCGGTCCAACTCATCCCAAACCATCTTAATTGGGTTGAGGTCGGGTGATTGTAGAGCATTAGCGTTCCCAGCCACTAGAAGCGCTAGAGAGTTTCATAATATTAGATTTTGCACATCAGCTGTTATTGACAACAAGACACAGCCCACCAGCCCTCGTCATACCCGAGGTAGCTGTTCTTGTCTTGTATATCAGCTGTTATTGACAAAAAGACACAGCCCACCAGCCTTCGTCAAACCCGAGGTTGCTGTACTGTCTTGTATATCAGTTGTTATTGACAAGAAGACACAGCCCACCAGCCCTCGTCTTACCCGAGGTAGCTGTTCTGCCTTGTATATCAGTTGTTATTGACAAAAAGACACAGCCCACCAGCCCTCATCTTACCCGAGGTAGCTGTTCTGCCTTGTATATCAGTTGTTATTGACAAAAAGACACAGCCCACCAGCCCTCATCTTACCCGAGGTAGCTGTTCTGCCTTGTATATCAGTTGTTATTGACAAAAAGACACAGCCCACCAGCCCTCATCTTACCCGAGGTAGCTGTTCTGTCTTGCATATTATCTGTGTCGTCATTCAGCCACGACTCTGTGAAACACAAGATATTTCCGTTTTTAATGTCTCGTTGGTAGGATAGTCTCGATTTGAACTCATCCAATTTATTCTCCAATTATTGGAAGTCTGCAAATAGGACGGATGGTAGAGGTGGGTTACCCACTCGCCGTTAAATTCTCACAAGGCACCCGGACCTGGGTCCCCTAGATCAGGTTCTCTTCTTCGATTTGGGCCTGGTGCGGTATCAGCAGTAAAGAAAAACATCTTTGTCCAGTTCGAGGTGAGTAATCGCTGTTCTGATATCCAGAAGCTCTTTTCGGTCATAAGCAGATGGTGGCAGAAACATTATGTACAAGATAAGTTACAAATAATATGAAGACAAAAAATGCACAAAATAGCCGTCTCCTCCGGCGCCATGGTAGATGACTATTCGCATCAAAAATACGTCGCAAATTGGATGGAAACCTAGTTACTCTGGGACATCAGTAGCTGGTAATATTTGCTGAAAAATTGGTACAGACATTTTCCACCTGTTTAGTCCTTAATCCTCTAGTTGCAGTAACACTAAATTAAAGATATGTACTGCAATAATTGGTTTAAACAGAGTTCAGTAGTGTCTGTTTGTTGATTGCATTCTGTGAGAGAGAATCTATTTGCATTCAAGACGTAACGACTACATGAAACTCATCGTCATCATACAGTTGAATTAAGTTTGACTTTCAAGCACACTCCAGAATAACCGCATGTAGACATGAAATGACTCATTAAAAATAGGACTTCCTTTCCTCTGTGAGGTGTTTGTGGTTAATATAGCTGGTTTATTTTCTTTGTGGTTTATTTTCTTGCCGCAGCATAAAGTTGATGTCATTAACAATTTTCCTCTTTAGAAATTTTTCAAACGACAATCGCGTTCTTTTCATATTTCCCCTCTAAGCCTTAACATTAAAGAGCCCCAGCCAGGCACAGTTATCAAGCTCTACCTTCAAAGAAAGACATCCTGTTGAGTTTATTTAGAAGCAGAGATGGCGACTAAAGCGTCAGATGTCACTGGCTCTGTGGGGAGGTTGAGGTCAGGATGAGAGCCCAGAATCCAAGTTAATGACCAAGGTTACCCATACTGCACAGCTTTGTGGTGGAAAACTCATTAAAACTTCTTCGGGATAGGGGGCAGATTTTCACTTTGGGATAAATAGCGTGCCCAAATTCAACTTCCTGCTACTCATCCCCAGAATATAAGATATGCATATTATTAGTAGATTTGGATAGAAAACACTCTGAAGTTTCTGAAACTGTTTGAATCATGTCTGTGAATATAACAAAACTTATGTAGCAGGTATAAAACCATTCAGATTTTTTTTTTTTTTGAGGTCACTGTCTTTTCAATGAGATTTCATTACAGTTCCTACCGCTTCCACTGGATGTCACAGTCTTCAGAAATTGGTTGAGGTTTTTCCTTTGTGTAATGAAGAAGTACGGCCATCTTGAATGAGAGTCACTTGAAGTGGACTGTTTGAGAGAGGCGCAAGACCAGACAAGTAGCGTCAGTTTGTTTTTCTTTTTGTATTGAACACGTATCATCCCGTCTTCAATTTTAGCAATTATTTACGTTTAAAAATACCTAAAGTTGTATTAAAAAAGTAGTTTGAAATGTTTTGGCAAAGTTTACAGGTAACTTTTGAGATATTTCGTAGTGACGTTGGTCAAGTTGGAACCAGTGTTTTTCTGGATCAAACGTGCCAAATAAATTTACATTTTGGATATATATTGACGGAATTGATCGAACAAAAGGACCATTTGTGATGTTTATGGGACATATTTTTATCGCAATTTTTTTTAATTTGGAGCTCTGCATTTTCCCTGGCTTTTGGCCAGGTCCCACATATCCCTGAGAGGACTTAAATGTAAATGTAAATGTTTTAAGGTGTGCTGAAGCTTAGCCTACAAATGAGTCATGACCACCTCAAACAGTTGCCGATCTGGTAAAGGACATGTCACGAACTGAGCTGGTCTTTAGACGTCATCAGCAACAAATTAACTCATTAATGTTTACATTGATAAACTGTATGACTTTAGGGTCTGAATATTAACACGTGAAGTTGGTCATTGGTATACACCTAGCACCTAGCCTAGCAGCACCTAGCCTAGCAGCACCTAGCCTAGCAGCACCTAGCCTAGCAGCACCTAGTCTAGCAGCACCTAGCCTAGCAGCACCTAGTCTAGCAGCACCTAGCCTAGCAGCACCTAGCCTAGCAGCATCTAGCCTAGCAGCATCTAGCCTAGGAGCACCTAGCCTAGCAGCACCTAGTCTAGCAGCACCTAGCCTAGCAGCACCTAGTCTAGCAGCACCTAGCCTAGCAGCATCTAGCCTAGCAGCATCTAGCCTAGCAGCACCTAGCCTAGCAGCACCTAGCCTAGCAGCACCTAGTCTAGCAGCACCTAGCCTAGCAGCACCTAGTCTAGCAGCACCTAGTCTAGCAGCACCTAGCCTAGCAGCACCTAGTCTAGCAGCACCTAGCCTAGCAGCACCTAGTCTAGCAGCACCTAGCCTAGCAGCATCTAGCCTAGCAGCATCTAGCCTAGCAGCACCTAGCCTAGCAGCACCTAGTCTAGCAGCACCTAGCCTAGCAGCACCTACTCTAGCAGCACCTAGCCTAGCAGCACCTAGCCTAGCAGCACCTAGCCTAGCAGCACCTAGTCTAGCAGCACCTAGCCTAGCAGCACCTAGTCTAGCAGCACCTAACCTAGCAGCATCTAGCCTAGCAGCATCTAGCCTATCAGCATCTAGCCTAGCATCACCTAGCCTAGCAGCATCTAGCCTAGCAGCATCTAGCCTAGCAGCACCTAGCCTAGCAGCACCTAGCCTAAAAGAATGTCTGATGCATAGTGAACATGGCACCACCTAACAGACCCAACCTAGCATAGAACCTTCTACCATAGCATCATCTACCATAGCATAGCACCATGTAGCCTACCATAGCACCATGTACCATAGCATAGCACCTACTACCCTAGCATAGCACCATGTACCCTACCATAACACCATCTATTCTAGCATAGCACCATCTACCCTAGCTTAGCACCATTTAGCCTACCATAGCACCATCTACCCTAGCATAGCACCATGTAGCCTACCGTAGCACCATCTACCCTAGCATAGCACCGTGTAGCCTACCATAGCACCATCTATCCTAGCCTAGCATAGCATGTAGCCTAGGATACATTCCCTCTGAGAGTCAGCTGAAAGGAGCATGAAGAGCCAGGAGATAAATCACATTTCCTCATGCTGTATTTTACGGAGGAGGTGAGGTGAGCCACTCAATGATACAGGAGAAGTGATTTTATATTCCACCTTTAACGCAACAACACTACCGGTGAACAAAAGCAAAGGTGGTCCTGAGAGAGAACAGGAGGCGAGGGGAGAGTATTCTTCTCATTAACCAGGAAGTGGAGAAGTGAGTTCACTATGACCCTCTGTCTGTAACCATGTGACTAAAGTAAAAAGTTAGCTTGTAGTTCGTATGGTCGCTGGGAATAGATTGGAGAGTTAGCCTGGTAGCTGGGAATAGATTGGAGAGTTAGCCTGGTAGCTGGGAATAGATTGGAGAGTTAGCCTGGTAGCTGGGAATAGATTGGAGAGTCAGCCTGGTAGCTGGGAATAGATTGGAAAGTCAGCCTGGTAGCTGGGAATAGATTGGAGAGTCGGCCTGGTAGCTGGGAATAGATTGGAAATTCAGCCTGGTAGCTGGGAATAGATTGGAGAGTTAGCCTGGTAGCTGGGAATAGATTGGAGAGTTAGCCTGGTAGCTGGGAATAGATTGGAGAGTCAGCCTGGTAGCTGGGAATAGATTGGAAAGTCAGCCTGGTAGCTGGGAATAGATTGGAGAGTTAGCCTGGTAGCTGGGAATAGATTGGAGAGTTAGCCTGGTAGCTGGGAATAGATTGGAGAGTCAGCCTGGTAGCTGGGAATAGATTGGAAAGTCAGCCTGGTAGCTGGGAATAGATTGGAGAGTTAGCCTGGTAGCTGGGAATAGATTGGAGAGTTAGCCTGGTAGCTGGGAATAGATTGGAAAGTCAGCCTGGTAGCTGGGAATAGATTGGAGAGTAAGCCTGGTAGCTGGGAATAGATTGGAGAGTTAGCCTGGTAGCTGGGAATAGATTGGAGAGTCAGCCTGGTAGCTGGGAATAGATTGGAGAGTTAGCCTGGTAGCTGCGAATAGATTGGAGAGTTAGCCTGGTAGCTGGGAATAGATTGGAGAGTTAGCCTGGTAGCTGGGAATAGATTGGAGAGTTAGCCTGGTAGCTGCGAATAGATTGGAGAGTCAGCCTGGTAGCTGGGAATAGATTGGAGAGTTAGCCTGGTAGCTGGGAATAGATTGGAGAGTTAGCCTGGTAGCTGGGAATAGATTGGAGAGTCAGCCTGGTAGCTGGGAATAGATTGGAGAGTTAGCCTGGTAGCTGGGAATAGATTGGAGAGTCAGCCTGGTAGCTGGGAATAGATTGGAGAGTTAGCCTGGTAGCTGGGAATAGATTGGAGAGTCAGCCTGGTAGCTGGGAATAGATTGGAAAGTCAGCCTGGTAGCTGCGAATAGATTGGAGAGTCAGCCTGGTAGCTGGGAATAGATTGGAGAGTTAGCCTGGTAGCTGGGAATAGATTGGAGAGTCAGCCTGGTAGCTGGGAATAGATTGGAGAGTTAGCCTGGTAGCTGCGAATAGATTGGAGAGTTAGCCTGGTAGAGTTACCTGTTCTGTGTCTGAGATTATTTTTACTTAACTAGGCAAGTCGTTTTTTAAGAAGAAATTCTTATTTAGGATGAGGGCTGAGCCTGTCACGCCCTGACCATAGTGAGCCTTTGTTTCTCTATGGTGAAGTAGGTGTGACTGGTGGGGTATTCTAGTTTATTATTTCTATGTGGGGTTCTAGTTTATTTTTCTATGTTGGTGATGTGTATGATTCCCAATTAGAAGGAGCTGGTAATCGTTGTCTCTTATTGGGGATCATATTTAGGTAGCATTTTTCCCACCTGTGTTTGTGAGATATTATTTTGTGTTTTGTGCATGTGCACCACGTAGTCACGTTTCGTTGTTAGTTCATTGATTTATTTGTTTTGTTATTGCTATGTTTCACTTTATAATAAATATGTGGAACTCAACATCCACTGCGCCTTCGTCCGTCTCTCCTCACGAACGTGACAGAGCCACCCTGTGGGAATCCCAATCATGGCCGGTTGAAATGCAGCCTGGATTCAAACCAGAGAGTCTGTAGTGACGCCTGTAGCACTGAGATGAAGTGCCTTAGGTCGCTGCGACACTCGGGAGCCCGAGGAATGGAGGGGTGATGTAATGCTAGTAGAGTTACCTGCTCTGTGTCTTGGAATGGAGGGGTTGATATAATGGCCTTGAGATAGAAGCTGTTTTTCAATCTCTCTGTCCCAGCTTTGATGCGCCTTTACTGACCTCGTGTCCTGTAGGTGTTCTCTGTTTCATCAGAAGTCGTGTTGGACGTCAGATATCTCTCTATGGACGTCTCACTCCACATTTTTAAGTCAATACATTGTTTGTACACTGAGTTAAAAAAATATGTATATATTAAATTAAACCTACTGTGTTTTCTATACCACTACCAAAGCCAATTCTGACCCTTATGTCCCTTAGACTTGTGAAGGGCAGAAATAATGATTTATAAATAATTATTTGGTATTTTTTCTCTCCTTTGTCCTGTCTCTCCTTCTCCCTCCTCCTATTCCTCTCTCTCTCCATATCCTTCTCTCGCACCATGGCGTGGTGACTTAACAGCCAGTCTGCTCTGAGCGGTGTGCTGTACTGAACACACACATACGTGTTGCTGCTGCTCTCTACCTTATCAAATACACAGACAGGAAACCTTTATCACATACACAGACAGGAAACCTTATCAAATACACAGACAGGAAACCTTTATCACATACACAGACAGGAAACCTTTCAAATACACAGACAGGAAACCTTTATCACGTACACAGACAGGAAACTTTATCAAATACACAGACAGGAAACCTTTATCAAATACACAGACAGGAAACCTTTATCAAAGACAGACAGGAAACCTTATCAATTACACAGACAGGAAACCGTATCAAAGACACAGACAGGAAACCGTATCAAAGACACAGACAGGAAACCGTATCAATTACACAGACAGGAAACATTTATCAAATACACAGACAGGAAACCTTATCAATTACACAGACAGGAAACATTTATCAAAGACACAGACAGGAAACCTTTATCAATACACAGACAGGAAACCTTTATCAAATACACAGACAGGAAACCTTTATCAAAGACAGACAGGAAACCGTATCAATTACACAGACAGGAAACCTTTATCAAATACGCAGACAGGAATTAGAAAAAGATCCTGGTGACGTAGACTGTCAGGCAGGTGAATCATTAGTTTGTCACCGTTTCCCTCCATTGTAATGGAAAGTGGTTGAGTACCTCTGAAACAGGAAAATGAGAGAACTGGCAGACACTTGCTAAACATAATGTATATTCTCTCTTGTCTCTCTCTTTGATGTGGTTAGGTAGGACCTTTGAGCAGAGACGAGATCCAGACGAGGAACCAGGTGTTGAGAGCAAAAATAAATACTTTACTGGAACAGGTTCAAAAGTAGGTAGAAAGTAAAACTGAGAAAACACTATGACTCAATAACTACCCAGGAGACAAACTAGGAAAAACAACACTAACTCAATAACTACCCAGGAGACAAACAACACTATGACTCAATAACTACCCAGGAGACAAACAACACTATGACTCAATAACTACCCAGGAGACAAACAACACTATGACTCAATAACTACCCAGGAGACAAACAACACTATGACTCAATAACTACCCAGGAGACAAACAACACTAACTCAATAACTACCCAGGAGACAAACAACACTATGACCCAATAACTACCCAGGAGACAAACAACACTATGACTCAATAACTACCCAGGAGACAAACAACACTATGACTCAATAACTACCCAGGAGACAAACAACACTATGACTCAATAACTACCCAGGAGACAAACAACACTATGACTCAATAACTTCTTATGGCTGCAGGGGCAGTATTGAGTAGCTTGGATGAAAAGATGCCCAGAGTAAACAGCCTACTCCTCAGTCTCAGTTGCTAATACAGTATATGCATATTATTAGTAGTATTGGATAGAACAACTGTTTGAATGATGTATGTGAGTATAACATAACTCATTTGGCAGGCAAAAACCTCAGGAGAAATCCAAACAGGAAGCGAGAAATCTGAGGTTGGTAGGTTTTCAACACAGTTCCCATTGAAATCCCCTTGAGATATGAATGAAGTTTCACTTTGTAGGGCTTCCACTAGATGTCAACCGTCTATAGAACTTTGAATGAGGCTTCTACTGTGTTGTGGGACTGAATACGAACAGAATGAACAGGTGTCTGCCATTTCCTGGTCACGCTCATTTCACATGATATCGCCCTGCGTTCCGTTGCTCCTCAAGACACAGGAATTCTCCGGTTGGAAATTTATTGAAGATATATGATAAAAAAAATCCTAACGATTGATTCTGAACTCTGTTTAAAATGTTTCTTCGACCTGTAATATAACTTTTGGAAGTTTTTGTCCGATGTAACGCTCGACTAGAACGAGCGTTTGGATATGTATACCAAACGTGCTAACAAAAGGCGGTATTTGGACATAAATAACAAACATTTTTTGTGGACCTGGGATTCCTGGGAGTGCATTCTGATGAAGATCAACAAAGGTAAGGGAACATTTATCATGTAATTTCTGTTTTCTGTTGACTCCAACATGGCATCTAATTTGACTTGTTCTGAGCGCCGTCTCAGATTATTGCATGGTTTGCTTTTTCCGTAATCTGACACAGTGGTTGCATTAAGTAGAGGTATATCTATAATTCCATGTGTATAACTTGTATTATCATCTACATTTATGTTGAGTATTTCTGTTGAATTGATGTGGCAACATCACTGGATGTTTTTGGAATTTGTGAATGTAACGCGCCAATGTAAACTCAGAATCTTTGATATAAATATGAACTTCATCGAACAAAACATACATGTATTCTCTAACATGAAGTCCTATGAGTGTCATCTGTTGAAGATCATCAATGGTTAGTGATTCATTTGATCTCTATTTGTGCTTTTTGTGACTCCTCTCTTTGGCTGGGAAAATGGCAGTTTTTATTGTGGTTTGGTGGTGACCTAACATAATCGTTTGTGGTGCTTTCGCCGTAATGCCTATTTAAAATCGGATACTGTGGTGGGATTAACAACAAGACTACCTTTAAGACGGTATAAGATACATGTATGTTTGAGGAATTTTATTATTGAGTTTTCTGTTGTTTTGAATTTGGCGGCCTGCATAGATAACTACCCAGGAGACAAACTAGGAAAAACAACAAACACCATCGGGCGGCAGGTAGCCTAGTGGTTAGAGTGTAGAGGAGGCAGGTAGCCTAGTGGTTAGAGTGTAGAGGAGGCAGGTAGCCTAGTGGTTAGAGTGTAGAGGAGGCAGGTAGACTAGTGGTTAGAGTGTAGAGGAGGCAGGTAGCCTAGTGGTTAGAGTGTAGAGGAGGCAGGTAGCCTAGTGGTTAGAGTGTAGAGGAGGCAGGTAGCCTAGTGGTTAGAGTGTAGAGGCGGCAGGGTAGCCTAGTGGTTAGAGTGTAGAGGAGGCAGGTAGCCTAGTGGTTAGAGTGTAGAGGAGGCAGGGTGGCCTAGTGGTTAGAGTGTAGAGGAGGCAGGGTGGCCTAGTGGTTAGAGTGTAGAGGAGGCAGGGTGGCCTAGTGGTTAGAGTGTAGAGGAGGCAGGGTAGCCTAGTGGTTAGAGTGTAGAGGAGGCAGGGTGGCCTAGTGGTTAGAGTGTAGAGGAGGCAGGTAGCCTAGTGGTTAGAGTGTAGAGGAGGCAGGTAGCCTAGTGGTTAGAGTGTAGAGGAGGCAGGTAGCCTAGTGGTTAGAGTGTAGAGGAGGCAGGTAGCCTAGTGGTTAGAGTGTAGATGCGGCAGGTAGCCTAGTGGTTAGAGTGTAGAGGAGGCAGGTAGCCTAGTGGTTATAGCGTTGGACTAGTAACCGAAAGGTTACAAGATCAAATCCCTGAGCTGACAAGATAGAAATCTGTCTTTCTGCCCCTGAACAAGGGAGTTAACCCACTGTTCCCAGGCCGTCATCTACTCAGGAGACAACGGACACAGCAAAGGATCTGGAAAGGGTAACAGAAAACACACCTCTCTAAAAGGACATCACCTGAGAGGTCATTATGGTCTCTAGGGTGGTCACTGCTGTCCTCTGGTGACAGGTAGAACCATGACAGGTCTCTGGTGACAGGTAGAACCATGACAGGTCTCTGCTGCCCTCTGGTGACAGGTAGAACCATGACAGGTCTCTGCTGCCCTCTGGTGACAGGTAGAACCATGACAGGTCTCTGGTGACAGGTAGAACCATGACAGGTCTCTAGTGACAGGTAGAACCATGACAGGTCTCTGGTGAAAGGTAGAACAGTGACAGGTCTCTGCTGCCCTCTAGTGACAGGTAGAACCATGACAGGTCTCTAGTGACAGGTAGAACCATGACAGGTCTCTGGTAAAAGGTAGAACCATGACAGTTCTCTGCTGCCCTCTGGTGACAGGTAGAACCATGACAGGTCTCTGGTGACAGGTAGAACCATGACAGGTCTCTGCTGTCCTCTAGTGACAGGTAGAACCATGACATGTCTCTGCTGTCCTCTAGTGACAGGTAGAACCATGACAGGTCTCTGGTGACAGGTAGAACCATGACAGGTCTCTGCTGTCCTCTAGTGACAGGTAGAACCATGACATGTCTCTGCTGTCCTCTAGTGACAGGTAGAACCATGACAGGTCTCTGGTGACAGGTAGAACCATGACAGGTACTCTGCTGTCCTCTAGTGACAGGTAGAACCATGACATGTCTCTGCTGTCCTCTAGTGACAGGTAGAACCATGACAGGTCTCTTCTGTCCTCTAGTGACAGGTAGAACCATGACAGGTCTCTGCTGCCCTCTGGTGACAGGTAGAACCATGACAGGTAGAACCATGACAGGTCTCTGCTGCCCTCTAGTGACAGGTAGAACCATGACAGGTAGAACCATGACAGGTCTCTGGTGACAGGTAGAACCATGACAGGTCTCTAGTGACAGGTAGAACCATGACAGGTCTCTGGTGAAAGGTAGAACCATGACAGGTCTCTGCTGCCCTCTAGTGACAGGTAGAACCATGACAGGTCTCTGCTGCCCTCTGGTGACAGGTAGAACAATGACAGGTCTCTGCTGCCCTCTGGTGACAGGTAGAACCATGACAGGTCTCTGGTAAAAGGTAGAACCATGACAGTTCTCTGCTGCCCTCTGGTGACAGGTAGAACCATGACAGGTCTCTGGTGACAGGTAGAACCATGACAGGTCTCTGCTGTCCTCTAGTGACAGGTAGAACCATGACATGTCTCTGCTGTCCTCTAGTGACAGGTAGAACCATGACAGGTCTCTGGTGACAGGTAGAACCATGACAGGTCTCTGGTGACAGGTAGAACCATGACAGGTCTCTGGTGACAGGCAGAACCATGACAGGTCTCTAGTGACAGGTAGAACCATGACAGTTCTCTGCTGCCCTCTGGTGACAGGTAGAACCATGACAGGTCTCTGCTGCCCTCTAGTGACAGGTAGAACCATGACAGGTCTCTGGTGACAGGTAGATCCATGACAGGTCTCTGGTGACAGGTAGAACCATGACAGGTCTCTAGTGACAGGTAGAACCATGACAGGTCTCTGGTGACAGGTAGATCCATGACAGGTCTCTGGTGACAGGTAGAACCATGACAGGTCTCTAGTGACAGGTAGAACCATGACAGGTCTCTGCTGCCCTCTTGTGACAGGTAGAACCATGACAGGTCTCTGGTGCCCTCTAGTGACAGGTAGAACCATGACAGGTCTCTGGTGACAGGTAGAACCATGACAGGTCTCTGCTGCCCTCTAGTGACAGGTAGAACCATGACAGGTCACTGGTGACAGGTAGAACCATGACAGGTCTCTGGTGACAGGTGGAACCATGACAGGTCTCTGGTGACAGGTGGAACTATTGAGGGATCACTGTCTCTGATTGGCTGTTCTGGAATAATACGAGATTAACTATTGAGGGATCACTTTCTCTGATTGGCTGTTCTGGAATAATACCAGATTAACTATTGAGGGATCACTGTCTCTGATTGGCTGTTCTGGAATAATACCAGATTAACTATTGAGGGATCACTGTCTCTGATTGGCTGTTCTGGAATAATACCAGATTAACTATTGAGGGATCACTGTCTCTGATTGGCTGTTCTGGAATAATACCAGATTAACTATTGAGGGATCACTGTCTCTGATTGGCTGTTCTGGAATAATAGCAGATTAACTATTGTTATCTTCTACTTCATATTAAATTGAGTCAACAGCCAGGCAGTAAGGGGCTTGTTGTTTAGTTAGTTAGAGTATGAACATCAGTCTAGCATGTTAGTATTGATCTAAAACCATTCAAAGGAAACAATCATTAGGTGTGTGAGTCTCAATTCAGTTTTCTTTTGTGATTATCTGACAGTTTGTTTTAGCAGTCAGCAGACTCTCAGACTCTCAGCAGTCAGCAGACTCTCATACTCTCAGCAGTCAGCAGACTCTCAGCAGTCAGCAGACTCTCAGCAGTCAGCAGACTCTCAGACTCTCTTCAGTCAGCAGACTCTCAGACTCTCAGCAGTCAGCAGACTCTCAGACTCTCAGCAGTCAGCAGACTCTCAGACTCTCAGCAGTCAGCAGACTCTCAGACTCTCAGCAGTCAGCAGACTCTCAGACTCTCAGCAGTCAGCAGACTCTCAGACTCTCAGCAGTCAGCAGACCTCAGACTCTCAGCAGTCAGCAGACTCTCAGACTCTCAGCAGTCAGCAGACTCTCAGCAGTCAGCAGACTCTCAGACTCTCTTCAGTCAGCAGACTCTCAGACTCTCAGCAGTCAGCAGACTCTCAGACTCTCTTCAGTCAGCAGACTCTCAGACTCTCAGCAGTCAGCAGACTCTCAGACTCTCAGCAGTCAGCAGACTCTCAGACTCTCAGCAGTCAGCAGACTCTCAGACTCTCAGCAGTCAGCAGACTCTCAGCAGTCAGCAGACTCTCAGCAGTCAGCAGACTCTCAGACTCTCAGACTCTCAGCAGTCAGCAGACTCTCAGACTCTCAGCAGTCAGCAGACCCTCAGACTCTCAGCAGTCAGCAGACTCTCAGCAGTCAGCAGACTCTCAGACTCTCAGCAGTCAGCAGACTCTCAGACTCTCTTCAGTCAGCAGACTCTCAGACTCTCAGCAGTCAGCAGACTCTCAGCAGTCAGCAGACTCTCAGACTCTCAGCAGTCAGCAGACTCTCAGACTCTCAGCAGTCAGCAGACTCTCAGACTCTCAGCAGTCAGCAGACTCTCAGACTCTCAGCAGTCAGCAGACTCTCAGACTCTCAGCAGTCAGCAGACTCTCAGACTCTCAGCAGTCAGCAGACTCTCAGCAGTCAGCAGACTCTCAGCAGTCAGCAGACTCTCAGACTCTCAGCAGTCAGCAGACTCTCAGACTCTCAGCAGTCAGCAGACTCTCAGACTCTCAGCAGTCAGCAGACTCTCAGCAGTCAGCAGACTCTCAGACTCTCAGACTCTCAGCAGTCAGCAGACTCTCAGACTCTCAGCAGTCAGCAGACTCTCAGCAGTCAGCAGACTCTCAGACTCTCAGCAGTCAGCAGACTCTCAGACTCTCAGCAGTCAGCAGACTCTCAGACTCTCAGCAGTCAGCAGACTCTCAGACTCTCAGCAGTCAGCAGACTCTCAGACTCTCAGCAGTCAGCAGACTCTCAGACTCTCAGCAGTCAGCAGACTCTCAGCAGTCAGCAGACTCTCAGACTCTCTTCAGTCAGCAGACTCTCAGACTCTCAGCAGTCAGCAGACTCTCAGACTCTCAGACTCTCAGCAGTCAGCAGACTCTCAGACTCTCAGCAGTCAGCAGACTCTCAGACTCTCAGCAGTCGGCAGACTCTCAGACTCTCAGCAGTCAGCAGACTCTCAGACTCTCAGCAGTCAGCAGACTCTCAGACAGACGGATGGACTAACGGATGAACGGAAGGACAGAGAGACACACAAATACACACAGCTCTTGCGGGTAGGGTAGTATTAGGCCTAAACTACCTGAGATGCTCTCAGTACATGCACAGCATCTCTCCCCATTAACCTGTTGGCCATGCTACCCTGTACAGCAGACCAGTGAACTCCTTTACAGTTGTGTTAGAGCCATAGTCCACTGCCAGGTTTCCCAGCAGACCAGTGAACTCCATTCCAGTTGTGTTAGAGCCATAGTCCACTGCCAGGTTTCCCAGAAGACCAGTGAACTCCATTCCAGTTGTGTTAGAGCCATAGTCCACTGCCAGGTTTCCCAGAAGACCAGTGAACTCCATTACAGTTGTGTTAGAGCCATAGTCCACTGCCAGGTTTCCCAGCAGACCAGTGAACTCCATTACAGTAAATCTTTATACATTGAGTGTACCACACATTAGGAACACCTTCCTACTAGTGAGTTGAGTTACACACCCTTTCGCCCTGAGAACAGCCTTAATTCGTCAGAGCATGGGACTCTACAAGGTGTCGAAAGCGTTCCACAGGGCATGGGACTCTACAAGGTGTCGAAAGCGTTCCACAGGGCATGGGACTCTACAAGGTGTCGAAAGCGTTCCACAGGGCATGGGACTCCACAAGGTGTCGAAAGGGTTCCACAGGGCATGGGACTCTACAAGGTGTCGAAAGCGTTCCACAGGGCATGGGACTCTACAAGGTGTCGAAAGCGTTCCACAGGGCATGGGACTCAACAAGGTGTCGAAAGCGTTCCACAGGGCATGGGACTCTACAAGGTGTCGAAAGCGTTCCACAGGGCATGAGACTCTACAAGGTGTCGAAAGCGTTCCACAGGGATGCTGGCCCATGTTGACTCTACAAGGTGTTGAAAGCGTTCCACAGGGATGCTGGCCCATTGTTGACTCCAATGCTTCCCACAGTTGTGTCAAGTTGGCTGGATGTCCTTTTGGGTGGTGGATCGTTCTTCATACACACAGGAAGCGGTTGAGTGTGTAAAAGCCAGCAAAGTTGCACGCAAACCGGTGCGCCTGGCACCTACTACCCCGTTCAGAGGGACTTCAATCTGTTGTCTTGCCCATTCACCCTCTGAATGGCAAGTCTTCAGATTCCTTCTTTAACCCGTCTCCTCACCTTCATCTACACTGAATGAAGTGGATCATAAACTCAGTGTACCTTACTGCCTGGTTGTTGAATATCAGAATATCAATTCATAGAGGAGGCAGTGTCACTGTGTTTCCTGTTGGGTTATTGACTCACGTGAAGAATGTGTTAGGGTTGGCTTGTTCTCTATCTAGTCTCTATGGTATCTGTATTGATGGTTGATTAGTCGTCTCTATGGTATCTGTATTGATGGTTTATTAGTCGTCTCTATAGTATCTGTATTGATGGTTGATTAGGGTAGTCATCTCTATGGTATCTGTATTGATGGTTGATTAGGGTAGTCGTCTCTATAGTATCTGTATTGATGGTTTATTATTCGTCTCTATGGTATCTGTATTGATGGTTGATTAGGGTAGTCGTCTCTATGGTATCTGTATTGATGGTTGATTAGTTGTCTCTATGGTATCTGTATTGATGGTTGATTAGTTGTCTCTATGGTATCTGTATTGATGGTTTATTAGTCGTCTCTATGGTATCTGTATTGATGGTTTATTAGTCGTCTCTATAGTATCTGTATTGATGGTTTATTAGTCGTCTCTATAGTATCTGTATTGATGGTTGATTAGTTGTCTCTATAGTATCTGTATTGATGGTTTATTAGTCGTCTCTATGGTATCTGTATTGATGGTTGATTAGTCGTCTCTATAGTATCTGTATTGATGGTTTATTAGTCGTCTCTATGGTATCTGTATTGATGGTTGATTAGGGTAGTCGTCTCTATGGTATCTGTATTGATGGTTTATTAGTCGTCTCTATAGTATCTGTATTGATGGTTTATTAGTCGTCTCTATAGTATCTGTATTGATGGTTGATTAGTCGTCTCTATAGTATCTGTATTGATGGTTGATTAGTCGTCTCTATAGTATCTGTATTGATGGTTGATTAGTCGTCTCTATGGTATCTGTATTGATGGTTTATTAGTCGTCTCTATGGCATCTGTATTGATGGTTTATTAGGGTAGTCGTCTCTATGGTATCTGTATTGATGGTTGATTAGTCGTCTCTATAGTATCTGTATTGATGGTTTATTAGTCGTCTCTATAGTATCTGTATTGATGGTTTATTAGTCGTCTCTATAGTATCTGTATTGATGGTTGATTAGTCGTCTCTATGGTATCTGTATTGATGGTTGATTAGTCGTCTCTATGGTATCTGTATTGATGGTTTATTAGTCGTCTCTATAGTATCTGTATTGATGGTTGATTAGTCGTCTCTATGGTATCTGTATTGATGGTTGATTAGTCGTCTCTATGGTATCTGTATTGATGGTTTATTAGTCGTCTCTATGGTATCTGTATTGATGGTTTATTAGTCGTCTCTATGGTATCTGTATTGATGGTTGATTAGGGTAGTCGTCTCTATGGTATCTGTATTGATGGTTGATTAGGTAGTCGTCTCTATGGTATCTGTATTGATGGTTTATTAGTCGTCTCTATGGTATCTGTATTGATGGTTGATTATGGTAGTCGTCTCTATGGTATCTGTATTGATGGTTGATTATGGTAGTCGTCTCTATAGTATCTGTATTGATGGTTTATTAGTCGTCTCTATAGTATCTGTATTGATGGTTGATTAGGTCTCTAGTCTCTATGGTATCTGTATTGATGGTTTATTAGTCGTCTCTATAGTATCTGTATTGATGGTTGATTATGGTAGTCGTCTCTATGGTATCTGTATTGATGGTTGATTAGTCGTCTCTATGGTATCTGTATTGATGGTTTATTAGGGTAGTCGTCTCTATGGTATCTGTATTGATGGTTGATTAGTCGTCTCTATGGTATCTGTATTGATGGTTTATTAGTCGTCTCTATGGTATCTGTATTGATGGTTGATTAGTCGTCTCTATGGTATCTGTATTGATGGTTGATTAGTAGTCGTCTCTATGGTATCTGTATTGATGGTTGATTAGTCGTCTCTATGGTATCTGTATTGATTGATGGTTGATTAGTCATCTCTATGGTATCTGTATTGATGGTTGATTAGGTAGTCGTCTCTATGGTATCTGTATTGATGGTATTGATGGTTGATCTGTATTGATGGTTTATTAGTCGTCTCTATGGTATCTGTATTGATGGTTGATTAGGGTAGTCGTCTCTATGGTATCTGTATTGATGGTTGATTAGTCGTCTCTATGGTATCTGTATTGATGGTTGATTAGTCGTCTCTATGGTATCTGTATTGATGGTTGATTAGGGTAGTCGTCTCTATGGTATCTGTATTGATGGTTGATTAGTCGTCTCTATGGTATCTGTATTGATGGTTGATTAGTCGTCTCTATGGTATCTATGGTTTATTAGTCGTCTCTATCTGTATTGATGGTTGATTATTAGTCGTCTCTATGGTATCTGTATTGATGGTTGATTAGTCGTCTCTATGGTATCTGTATTGATGGTTGATTAGGTAGTCGTCTCTATGGTATCTGTATTGATGGTTGATTATGGTAGTCGTCTCTATGGTATCTGTATTGATGGTTGATTAGGGTAGTCGTCTCTATGGTATCTGTATTGATGGTTTATTAGTCGTCTCTATGGTATCTGTATTGATGGTTGATTAGTCGTCTCTATGGTATCTGTATTGATGGTTGATTAGGTAGTCGTCTCTATGGTATCTGTATTGATGGTTGATTAGTCGTCTCTATGGTATCTGTATTGATGGTTGATTAGTCGTCTCTATGGTATCTGTATTGATGGTTGATTAGTCGTCTCTATGGTATCTGTATTGATGGTTGATTAGTCGTCTCTATGGTATCTGTATTGATGGTTTATTAGTCATCTCTATGGTATCTGTATTGATGGTTGATTAGTCGTCTCTATGGTATCTGTATTGATGGTTGATTAGTCGTCTCTATGGTATCTGTATTGATGGTTGATTAGGGTAGTCGTCTCTATGGTATCTGTATTGATGGTTGATTAGTCGTCTCTATGGTATCTGTATTGATGGTTGATTATGGTAGTCGTCTCTATGGTATCTGTATTGATGGTTGATTATCTGTATTGATGGTTTATTAGTCGTCTCTATGGTATCTGTATTGATGGTTGATTAGGTTGATTAGTCGCTCTATGGTATCTGTATTGATGGTTGATTAGTCGTCTCTATGGTATCTGTATTGATGGTTGATTAGTAGTCGTCTCTATGGTATCTGTATTGATGGTTGATTAGTCGTCTCTATGGTATCTGTATTGATGGTTGATTAGGGTAGTCGTCTCTATGGTATCTGTATTGATGGTTTATTAGTCGTCTCTATGGTATCTGTATTGATGGTTGATTAGGGTCATCTATAGTATCTGTATTGATGGTTGATTAGGGTAGTCGTCTCTATGGTATCTGTATTGATGGTTTATTATGGGTAGTCGTCTCTATGGTATCTGTATTGATGGTTGATTAGGGTAGTCGTTTCTATGGTATCTGATATTGATGGTGGTTTATTAGTCGTCGTCTCTATGGTATCTGTATTGATGGTTGATTAGTCATCTCTATGGTATCTGTATTGATGGTTGATTAGTCGTCTCTCTATGGTATCTGTATTGATGGTTGATTAGTCGTCTCTATGGTATCTGTATTGATGGTTTATTAGTCGTCTCTATGGTATCTGTATCTGTATTGATGGTTGATTATGGTTGATTAGTCGTCTCTATGGTATCTGTATTGATGGTTGATTAGGGTAGTCGTCTCTATGGTATCTGTATTGATGGTTGATTAGGGTAGTCGTCTCTATGGTATCTGTATTGATGGTTGATTAGTCGTCTCTATGGTATCTGTATTGATGGTTTATTAGTCGTCTCTATGGTATCTGTATTGATGGTTTATTAGTCGTCTCTATGGTATCTGTATTGATGGTTTATTATGGTAGTCGTCTCTATGGTATCTGTATTGATGGTTTATTAGTCGTCTCTATGGTATCTGTATTGATGGTTTATTAGTCGTCTCTATGGTATCTGTATTGATGGTTGATTATGGTAGTCGTCTCTATGGTATCTGTATTGATGGTTGATTAGTCGTCTCTATGGTATCTGTATTGATGGTTTATTAGTCGTCTCTATGGTATCTGTATTGATGGTTGATTATGGTAGTCGTCTCTATGGTATCTGTATTGATGGTTGATTATGGTAGTCGTCTCTATGGTATCTGTATTGATGGTTGATTAGGGTAGTCGTCTCTATGGTATCTGTATTGATGGTTGATTAGGGTAGTCGTCTCTATGGTATCTGTATTGATGGTGATTATCTCTATGGTATCTGTATTGATGGCTGATTAGGGTAGTCATCTCTATGGTATCTGTATTGATGGTTGATTAGGTATCTGTATCTGTATTGATGGTTGATTAGGGTAGTCGTCTCTATGGTATCTGTATTGATGGTTGATTAGGGTAGTCGTCTCTATGGTATCTGTATTGATGGTTTATTAGTCGTCTCTATGGTATCTGTATTGATGGTTGATTAGGGTAGTCGTCTCTATGGTATCTGTATTGATGGTTGATTAGGGTAGTCATCTCTATAGTATCTGTATTGATGGTTTATTAGTCGTCTCTATGGTATCTGTATTGATGGTTGATTAGGGTAGTCATCTCTATAGTATCTGTATTGATGGTTTATTAGTCGTCTCTATGGTATCTGTATTGATGGTTGATTATGGTAGTCGTCTCTATGGTATCTGTATTGATGGTTTATTAGTCATCTATGGTATCTGTATTGATGGTTGATTAGGGTAGTCGTCTCTATGGTATCTGTATTGATGGTTGATTAGTCGTCTCTATGGTATCTGTATTGATGGTTTATTAGTCATCTCTATAGTATCTGTATTGATGGTTGATTAGGGTAGTCGTCTCTATAGGTATCTGTATTGATGGTTGATTATGGTAGTCGTCTCTATGGTATCTGTATTGATGGTTGATTAAGGTAGTCATCTCTATAGTATCTGTATTGATGGTTTATTAGTCGTCTCTATGGTATCTGTATTGATGGTTGATTAGGGTAGTCATCTCTATAGTATCTGTATTGATGGTTTATTAGTCGTTTCTATAGTATCTGTATTGATGGTTGATTATGGTAGTCGTCTCTATGGTATCTGTATTGATGGTTTATTAGGGTAGTCGTCTCTATGGTATCTGTATTGATGGTTGATTAGTCGTCTCTATGGTATCTGTATTGATGGTTTATTAGGGTAGTCATCTCTATAGTATCTGTATTGATCGTTGATTAGGGTAGTCGTCTCTATGGTATCTGTATTGATGGTTGATTAGTCATCTCTATGGTATCTGTATTGATGGTTGATTAGTCTTCTCTATAGTGTCTGTATTGATGGTTGATTAGTCGTCTCTATGGTATCTGTATTGATGGTTTATTAGTCGTCTCTATGGTATCTGTATTGATGGTTTATTATGGTAGTCGTCTCTATGGTATCTGTATTGATGGTTTATTAGTCGTCTCTATGGTATCTGTATTGATGGTTGATTAGTCGTCTCTATGGTATCTGTATTGATGGTTGATTATGGTAGTCGTCTCTATGGTATCTGTATTGATGGTTGATTGTAGTGGTTGATTAGTCGTCTCTATGGTATCTGTATTGATGGTTGATTAGTCGTCTCTATGGTATCTGTATTGATGGTTGATTAGTCGTCTCTATGGTATCTGTATTGATGGTTGATTAGTCGTCTCTATGGTATCTGTATTGATGGTTGATTAGTCGTCGTCTCTATGGGTATCTGTATTGATGGGTTGATTAGTCGTCTCTATGGTATCTGTATTGATGGTTGATTAGTCATCTCTATGGTATCTGTATTGATGGTTGATTAGGGTAGTCGTGTATCTGGTTTTATTAGTCGTGTCTATGGTATCTGTATTGATGGTTGATTAGTCGTCTCTATGGTATCTGTATTGATGGTTGATTAGGGTAGTCGTCTCTATGGTATCTGTATTGATGGTTGATTATGGTAGTCGTCTCTATGGTATCTGTATTGATGGTTGATTAGTCGTCTCTATGGTATCTGTATTGATGGTTGATTAGGGTAGTCGTCTCTATGGTATCTGTATTGATGGTTTATTAGTCGTCTCTATGGTATCTGTATTGATGGTTGATTAGTCGTCTCTATGGTATCTGTATTGATGGTTGATTAGGGTAGTCGTCTCTATGGTATCTGTATTGATGGTTTATTAGTCGTCTCTATGGTATCTGTATTGATGGTTTATTAGTCGTCTCTATGGTATCTGTATTGATGGTTTATTAGTCGTCTCTCTATGGTATCTGTTGATGGTTTATTAGATGGTTTGATGGTTGATTAGGGTAGTCGTCTCTATGGTATATGTATTGATGGTTGATTAGGGTAGTCATCTCTATGGTATCTGTATTGATGGTTGATTAGGGTAGTCGTCTCTATGGTATCTGTATTGATGGTTTATTAGTCGTCTCTATGTATCTGTATTGATGGTTGATTATGGTAGTCGTCTCTGTGGTATCTGTATTGATGGTTTATTAGTCATCTATGGTATCTGTATTGATGGTTGATTAGGGTAGTCGTCTCTATGGTATCTGTATTGATGGTTGATTAGGGTAGTCGTCTTTATAGTATCTGTATTGATGGTTGATTAGTCGTCTCTATGGTATATGTATTGATGGTTGATTATGGTAGTCATCTCTATGGTATCTGTATTGATGGTTGATTATGGTAGTCATCTCTATAGTATCTGTATTGATGGTTTATTAGTCGTCTCTATGGTATCTGTATTGATGGTTGATTAGGGTAGTCATCTCTATAGTATCTGTATTGATGGTTTATTAGTCGTTTCTATAGTATCTGTATTGATGGTTGATTATGGTAGTCGTCTCTATGGTATCTGTATTGATGGTTGATTAGTCGTCTCTATGGTATCTGTATTGATGGTTGATTAGGGTAGTCATCTCTATAGTATCTGTATTGATCGTTGATTAGGGTAGTCGTCTCTATGGTATCTGTATTGATGGTTTATTAGGGTAGTCATCTCTATAGTATCTGTATTGATCGTTGATTAGGGTAGTCGTCTCTATGGTATCTGTATTGATGGCTGATTATGGTAGTCGTTTCTATGGTATCTGTATTGATGGTTGATTAGGGTAGTCGTTTCTATGGTATCTGTATTGATGGTTTATTAGGTAGTCGTCTCTATGGTATCTGTATTGATGGTTGATTAGTCATCTCTATGGTATCTGTATTGATGGTTGATTAGTCTTCTCTATAGTGTCTGTATTGATGGTTGATTAGTCGTCTCTATGGTATCTGTATTGATGGTTTATTAGTCGTCTCTATGGTATCTGTATTGATGGTTGATTAGGGTAGTCTTCTCTATGGTATCTGTATTGATGGTTGATTAGTCGTCTCTATGGTATCTGTATTGATGGTTGATTATGGTAGTCGTCTCTATGGTATCTGTATTGATGGTTGATTAGGGTAGTCGTCTCTATAGTATCTGTATTGATGGTTGATTAGTCGTCTCTATGGTATATGTATTGATGGTTGATTAGTCGTCTCTATGGTATCTGTATTGATGGTTTATTAGTCGTCTCTATGGTATCTGTATTGATGGTTTATTATGGTAGTCGTCTCTATGGTATTTGTATTGATGGTTTATTAGTTGTCTCTATGGTATCTGTATTGATGGTTGATTAGTCGTCTCTATGGTATCTGTATTGATGGTTGATTATGGTAGTCGTCTCTATGGTATCTGTATTGATGGTTGATTAGGGTAGTCGTCTCTATAGTATCTGTATTGATGGTTTATTAGTCGTCTCTATGGTATCTGTATTGATGGTTGATTAGTCGTCTCTATGGTATCTGTATTGATGGTTGATTATGGTAGTCGTCTCTATGGTATCTGTATTGATGGTTGATTAGGGTAGTCGTCTCTATGGTATCTGTATTGTATCTCTATTGATGGATGGTTGATTAGGGTAGTCGTCTCTATGGTATCTGTATTGATGGTTGATTAGTCGTCTCTATGGTATCTGTATTGATGGTTGATTAGGGTAGTCATCTCTATAGTATCTGTATTGATGGTTGATTAGTCGTCTCTATGGTATCTGTATTGATGGTTGATTAGTCGTCTCTATGGTATCTGTATTGATGGTTTATTAGTCGTCTCTATGGTATCTGTATTGATGGTTGATTATGGTAGTCGTCTCTATGGTATCTGTATTGATGGTTGATTAGGGTAGTCGTCTCTATGGTATCTGTATTGATGGTTTATTAGTCGTCTCTATGGTATCTGTATTGATGGTTGATTAGTCGTCTCTATGGTATCTGTATTGATGGTTGATTATGGTAGTCGTCTCTATGGTATCTGTATTGATGGTTGATTAGGGTAGTCGTCTCTATGGTATCTGTATTGATGGTTGATTAGGGTAGTCGTCTCTATGGTATCTGTATTGATGGTTGATTAGGGTAGTCGTCTCTCTGGTATCTGTATTGATGGCTGGTTAGGGTAGTCATCTCTATGGTATCTGTATTGATGGTTGATTAGGGTAGTCATCTCTATAGTATCTGTATTGATGGTTGATTAGGGTAGTCGTCTCTATGGTATCTGTATTGATGGTTGATTAGGGTAGTCGTCTCTATAGTATCTGTATTGATGGTTGATTAGTCGTCTCTATGGTATATGTATTGATGGTTGATTATGGTAGTCGTCTCCATGGTATCTGTATTGATGGTTGATTAGGGTAGTCATCTCTATAGTATCTGTATTGATGGTTTATTAGTCGTCTCTATGGTATCTGTATTGATGGTTGATTAGGGTAGTCATCTCTATAGTATCTGTATTGATGGTTTATTAGTCGTTTCTATAGTATCTGTATTGATGGTTGATTAGGGTAGTCGTCTCTATGGTATCTGTATTGATGGTTGATTAGTCGTCTCTATGGTATCTGTATTGATGGTTTATTAGTCGTCTCTATGGTATCTGTATTGATGGTTGATTAGTCGTGGTTTATTAGTCGTCTCTATGGTATCTGTATTGATCGTTGATTAGTCTCTATGGTATCTGTATTGATGGTTTATTAGTCGTCTCTATGGTATCTGTATTGATGGTTGATTAGTCGTCTCTATGGTATCTGTATTGATGGTTGATTAGGTAGTCGTCTCTATGGTATCTGTATTGATGGTTTATTAGGTAGTCGTCTCTATGGTATCTGTATTGATGGTTTATTAGGGTAGTATGGTATCTGTATTGATGGTTTATTAGTATCTGTATTGATCGTCTCTATGGTATCTGTATTGATGGTTGATTAGTCGTCTCTATGGTATCTGTATTGATGGTTTATTAGTCGTCTCTATGGTATCTGTATTGATGGTTTATTAGTCGTCTCTATGGTATCTGTATTGATGGTTTATTAGTCGTCTCTATGGTATCTGTATTGATGGTTGATTAGGGTAGTCGTCTCTATGGTATCTGTATTGATGGTTGATTATGGTAGTCGTTTCTATGGTATCTGTATTGATGATTGATTAGGGTAGTCTTTCTATGGTATCTCTATTGATGTATCTGATCGGTTGATTAGTCGTTCTATGGTATCTGTATTGATGGTTTATTAGTCGTCTCTATGGTATCTGTATTGATGGTTTATTAGGGTAGTCGTCTCTATGGTATCTGTATTGATGGTTGATTAGTCGTCTCTATGGTATCTGTATTGATGGTTTATTAGTCGTCTCTATGGTATCTGTATTGATGGTTTATTAGTCGTCTCTATGGTATCTGTCTCTATGGTATCTGTATTGATGGTTGATTAGTCGTCTCTATGGTATCTGTATTGATGGTTTATTAGTCGTCTCTATGGTAACTGTATTGATGGTTGATTAGGGTAGTCATCTCTATGGTATCTATATTGATGGTTTATTATGGTAGTCGTCTCTATGGTATCTGTATTGATGACTGATTAGGGTAGTCGTTTCTATGGTATCTGTATTGATGGTTTATTATGGTAGTCGTCTCTATGGTATCTGTATTGATGGTTTATTAGTCGTCTCTATGGTATCTGTATTGATGGTTTATTAGTCGTCTCTATGGTATCTGTATTGATGGTTGATTAGGGTAGTCGTCTCTATGGTATCTGTATTGATGGTTTTTATTAGTCGTCTCTATGGTATCTGTATTGATGGTTGATTAGTCGTCTCTATGGTATCTGTATTGATGGTTTATTAGGGTAGTCGTCTCTATGGTATCTGTATTGATGGTTGATTAGGGTAGTCGTCTCTATGGTATCTGTATGGATGGCTGATTATGGTAGTCGTTTCTATGGTATCTGTATTGATGATTGATTAGGGTAGTCGTTTCTATGGTATCTCTATTGATGGTTTATTAGTCGTCTCTATGGTATCTGTATTGATGGTTTATTATGGTAGTCGTCTCTATGGTATCTGTATTGATGGTTTATTAGTCGTCTCTATGGTATCTGTATTGATGGTTTATTAGTCATCTCTATGGTATCTGTATTGATGGTTGATTAGGGTAGTCATCTCTATGGTATCTGTATTGATGGTTTATTATGGTAGTCGTCTCTATGGTATCTGTATTGATGGTTTATTAGTCGTCTCTATGGTATCTGTATTGATTTGTTGATTAGGGTAGTCGTTTCTATGGTATCTCTATTGATGGTTTATTAGTCGTCTCTATAGTATCTGTATTGATGGTTTATTAGGGTAGTCGTCTCTATGGTATCTGTATTGATGGTTTATTAGTCGTCTCTGTGGTATCTGTATTGATGGTTTATTAGTCGTCTCTATGGTATCTGTATTGATGGTTTATTAGTCGTTTCTATGGTATCTGTATTGATGATTGATTAGGGTAGTCGTTTCTATGGTATCTCTATTGATGGTTTATTAGTCGTCTCTATGGTATCTGTATTGATGGTTTATTATGGTAGTCGTCTCTATGGTATCTGTATTGATGGTTGATTAGTCGTTGGTATCTGTATTGATGGTTTATTAGTCGTCTCTATGGTATCTGTATTGATGGTTGATTAGTCGTTTCTATGGTATCTGTATTGATGATTGATTAGGGTAGTCGTTTCTATGGTATCTCTATTGATGGTTTATTAGTCGTCTCTATGGTATCTGTATTGATGGTTTATTATGGTAGTCGTCTCTATGGTATCTGTATTGATGGTTTATTAGTCGTCTCTATGGTATCTGTATTGATGGTTTATTAGTCGTCTCTATGGTATCTGTATTGATGGTTGATTAGTCGTCTCTATGGTATCTCTATTGATGGTTTATTAGTCGTCTCTATGGTATCTGTATTGATGGTTGATTATGGTAGTCGTCTCTATGGTATCTGTATTGATGGTTTATTAGTCGTCTCTATGGTATCTGTATTGATGGTTGATTAGGGTAGTCGTCTCTATGGTATCTGTATTGATGGTTTATTAGTCGTCTCTATGGTATCTGTATTGATGGTTTATTAGTCGTCTCTATGGTATCTGTATTGATGGTTTATTAGTCGTCTCTATGGTATCTGTATTGATGGTTTATTAGTCGTCTCTATGGTATCTGTATTGATGGTTTATTAGTCGTCTCTATGGTATCTGTATTGATGGTTGATTAGGGTAGTCGTCTCTATGGTATCTGTATTGATGGTTTATTAGTCGTCTCTATGGTATCTGTATTGATGGTTTATTAGGGTAGTCGTCTCTATGGTATCTGTATTGATGGTTTATTAGTCGTCTCTATGGTATCTGTATTGATGGTTGATTAGGGTAGTCGTCTCTATGGTATCTGTATTGATGGTTTTATGGTAGTCGTCTCTATGGTATCTGTATTGATGGTTGATTAGGGTAGTCGTCTCTATAGTATCTGTATTGATGGTTTATTAGTCGTCTCTATAGTATCTGTATTGATGGTTTATTAGTCGTTTCTATAGTATCTGTATTGATGGTTTATTAGTCGTCTCTATGGTATCTGTATTGATGGTTTATTAGTCGTCTCTATAGTATCTGTATTGATGGTTTATTAGTCGTCTCTATGGTATCTGTATTGATGGTTTATTATGGTAGTCGTCTCTTGTGTCTTTGTCATAAAACTAGACTCACTGTTCTTTAATATGTAATACTCTGTAGTAGCCTATTATTAGCTATAATCCAAAGGCACTGTCTAGCAGTCAGACACTCTCTCTCTCTCCATCTCCATCCCCCCCTCTCTCTCCATCTCTACCTCCCCTCTCTCTCTCTATCCCTACCTCCTCTCTAGTTCTCTCCCTCTCTCCCCATCTCCACCCTCTCTCTCTATCCCCCCTCTCTCTCTCTCTCTCTCTCCATCTCCACCCCCCCCCTCTCTCTCTCCATCTCCACCCCCTTCTCTATCTCTACCTCCCCTCTCTCTCTCTCTCTCTCTCTCTCTCTCTCTCTATCCCTACCCCTCTCTAGTTTCTCTCTCTCCCCATCTCCACCCTCTCTCTCTATCCCCCTCCCTCTCTCTCTCTCTCTCCATCTCCACCCCCTCTCTCTCTCCATCTCCAACCCCTCTCTCTATCTCTACCTCCCCTCTCTCTCTCTCTCTCTCTCTCTCTCTCCATCTCCACCCCCTCTCTAGTTTCTCTCTCTCCCCATCTCCACCCTCTCTCTCTATCCCCCCCCCTCTCTCTCTCTCCATCTCCAACCCCTCTCTCTCTATCCCCTAACCCCTCTCTAGTTTCTCTCTCTCCCCATCTCCACCCTCTCTCTCCATTTCCACCCCCTCACTCTCTCCCCATCTCCACCCCCTCACTCTCTCCCCATCTCCACCCCCTCTATTTCTCTCCATCTCTCTCTCTCTCTCTCTCTCTCTTTCAGTCATTGTCTTCCTTCCTTCTTTAATAAAGCCAACTAATCGTCTCTATGTGCTTCCATGTATCCGGTTGTCCTTCTCCTCCATCTATTCTCTGAATAATGTAAATACCCCTCATTTTGCTTCATTGAAAATCTCAATTACAACAATATCATTCACGGGCCTTGCATTGACAATCTGTTCCCCACCGCCCACACAAAACCACAATTTGTCATGGAGTTTGTATCCTTGATAGCCATTTAAACCCGGTAAATTGCACTGCTCCGGTCTTGTCATGTTGATAGCTCGCCTTTCTCTCCCCTCCGAGTGGAGATGAATTTATCTCTGGCTGACAACAGTGTTTATTAGAGGGAAGGAAGCCAGGGAAATTGGTGCTCTCTCTCTCTCTCTCTCTCTCTCTCTCTCTCTCTCTCTACAATACATGTGGTAGAACACAGATACTGCACACACAAAAAAAGGAACATTTGCTATCTAACTTGGAGTCTTGTGAGTGAAAACATCCGAAGCTCATCAAAGGTAAACGATTTAATTTGATTGCTTTTCTGGTTTTCGTGACCAGGTTGCCTGCTGCCAGCTAGTCATAATGCTATGCTAGGCTATCGATAAACTTACACAAATGCTTGTCTTGCTTTGGCTGTAAAGCATATTTTCAAAATCTGAGATGACAGGGTGATTAACAAAAGGCTAAGCTGTGTTTCAATATATTTCATGAATAGGAATATTTTCTAGTAATATTTATGTCCGTTGCGTTATGCTAATTAGTGTCAGTTGATGATTACGCTCCTGGACCAGGGGTTAATAGATAGGCCTTCACAACACTGAGCCCTTATTGAATGGTTATTGACTAAGCTTCAACCCTTCGTAAGACCAGGCTTATATCACCTACCCACAACTATTCACTAATTGATACTTGAATTGCATATGTAATTGAATATTGGCAAAACGATTGATGAATCAATTCCCTAAATGGTCAGCAGATGGCGCAGTGATCCGCACGCTAGTTGTCTTTCCGGAAGGATGTAGAGAATCTCGTAGGGAAGACAGCGACACTCAAATGACCAAGAAAGATAACATGTCAGAAACGCCTTACGTTTGAATACCCGAGAAAAGTGTTGTTGCTGTAATTAAAAACTATATTTGACCTGCTATCTTTTTACAGCAAATCATGAAGGATAGCTAACAATGCTAGGATAGCTAACAATGCTAGGATAGCTAACAATGCTAGGATAGCTAACAATGCTGAACAAAACTAGTGTGCTTTAAAATGGTATGTTTCTGTTAGTTTCAATTGCATACTTTTAGCTAGGCAGAGTTAATATCGTACGAGACAACAAGTAGCGTTAGCGTTAACGTTACATAACATTACCTCTCCAAAGATATGAACTACTTTGACTTTGGCCAAATCACAACAAGTATAGCTCCAAAGATAGGACATGTAGAAATGAAAATCAGTCGCAAATATGGCACAAGTTAGGTAGCTAGCTAGCTAACTCCTTATACCCAAGGTTGACCCCAACATATACTGTTTTGGAATTATTATATTCATAACTGAGGCAGACTAAAGAGACAACCTTGACCTCTCTACCGTAGAAAGCTACATTAGCTAGCCAATGTAATCAAATGAATAAAAGTTACCTGTTTAGTTATAACAGCACAATGTGGCATTGAATTCCCAGTTTCAACAAACACCAGTAGAATACAGCACCTTCAGAAAGGATTCACACTCCTTGACTTTTTTCCACAATTTGTTGTGTTATGAAGTGGGATTAAAATGGATTAAATTGTGTTTTTTTTTGTCAATGATTTACACAAAATACTCTGTAATGGCAAAGTGGAAGAAAAATAATTAATGTAAAATCATAAATACTAATATATTTTGATTAGATAAGTATTTAAACCCCCTGAATCAATACATGCTAAAATTTGGCAGGAATTACAGCTGTATGTCTCAAACCTGGATAGTACAACATTTTGCCCATTTATTCTTTTGTAAATTATTCAAGCTCTGTCAAGGTGGTTTATGATCATTGCTAGACAGCCATTTTGAAGTCTTCCCATAGATTTTCAAGCTGATTTGAGTCAAAACTGTAACTACGCCACTCAAGAACATTCACTGTCGTCTTGGTAAGTAACTCCAGCGTATAATTCGCCTTGCGTCTTTAGTTATTGTCCTGCTGAAAGGTGAATTCATCTCCCAGTGTCTGGTGGAAAGCAGACATAACCAGGTATTCCTCTAGGATTTTGATTGTGCTTATCTAAATTCCTTTTCTTTTTTATCCTAAAAAAACTCCCTATTTCTTTGCCGATGACAAGCATACATGATGCAGTCACCAGCATAATTGAATGTATGTATAGTGGTACTCATTGATGTGTTGCGTTGGATTTGCCCCTAACATAATGCTCTGTATTCAGGACAATAAAAATGCATTTATTTGCCACATTTTTTTGAAGTATTCCTTTAGAGCCTTATTGCAAACAGGATGCATGTTTTGGAATATTTTTACTCTTTACAGGCTTCCTTCTTTTCAATGTCAATTAGTATTGTGGAGTAACTACAATGTTGTTGATCCATCCTCAGTTTTCTCCTTTCACAGCCATTAAACTGTGTAAATACTGGTAACTGGTTTAAAATGACAACTGGCCTTGTGAAATCCCTGAGCGGTTTCCTTCCTCTCCAGACAAACTGATATTTGTAGTGTATTGATACACCATCCAAAGTGTAATTAAAAGGGATAAAAGGGAATTCAAATGTCGTTTTTTGGAACGGAATAAAAGTGTGCCTGTTACAACACGCTCCTCTACTGCACCTGACCTCGCCGCTGGTAAAATCAAAGGGTTGTGAATTCTCTCTGAAGGCGCTGTACACCCATATTACCTCGATCGTTGTTCCTAGCTTCTCCTGCTCATATCTTCAATTAATATTGGGACAATTTCATAGCAAAATCATCCATAGGTGTCCAGCGCTGATGGTTGTGGATAGCATCTAACAGGGAGGTCCTTCGCCTGATGTATCCAATTTTTCTGCTTTGGCAATTGTGTCATTCAATTAATGTATTGAAATATGATAATGTAGTACATAATAGTATAACACAAGTAAGTAAGCAAAACATTCAATAAACAATATGATTGTAAAGGAGTCATCAGTATCAATCCATATTAATTAACCTACTGGACCTTCTTCAGTGCTTACATAGAGCACAAAAAAGAAAGAAAGATTATTCGCTGCATTTTAAGACCCGTGGAAGAGATCTTTGTTGCCTCTACTCGGCCTTGTCTAGATAGTAATTTGGTGGTCTGTTGATATCCCTCTAGTGGTGTGGGGGCTGTACTTTGACAAAGTGGGTAGGGTTATATCCTGTCTGTTTGGCCCTGTCTGGGGTGTATATTCAGAAGGAGCCACAGTGTCCTCCGAACCCCAGTCTCAGTCTCCAGTATCTATGCTGCAGTAGTCTGTGTCCTATATGGCTAAATTCTCCTGTCTTATATGGTGTCCTGTGTGAACTTTAAGTATGCACACTAATATTTCTCTCTCTCTCGCTCTCGCTCTCTCTCTCACTCTCGCTCTCTCTCTCTCTCTCTCTCTCTCTCCCCCCTCCCTTCCTGAGCCCTAGGACCATGACTCAGGACTACCTGGCCGAATGACTACTGGCTGTTCCCAGTCCACCTGGTCATGCTGTTGACCCAGTTCCTGTGGCTATGGAACCCTAAACTGTTCACCAGATGTGTTACCTTGTTCGACCCTGTCTCTCTGTCCCTCCCTCCCTCCCTCCCTCCCTCCCTCCGTCCCTCTCTCTTTCTCTCTCTACCGCACCTGCTGTCTCGACCTCTGAATTCTCGGCTATGAAAAGCCAATTGACATTTACTCCTGGGCTTCTGACCTATTGCACCCTCTACAACCACTGTGATTAATATTATCTGACCCTGCTGGTCATCTATGAACCTTTGAACATGTTGAAGAATAATCTGGCTTTATAATCTCTACCCGGACCAGCCAAAAGACGACTGGTTCCTCTCTAGGTTTCTTCCTAGGTTCCTGCCTTTCTAGTGAATATTTCCTAGCCATCTGATTCTACCTCTGCATTGCTTGCTGTTTGGGGTTTTAGGCTGGGTTTCTACCTCTGCATTGCTTGCTGTTAGGGGTTTTAGACTGGGTTTCTAACTCTGCATTGCTTTGCTGTTTGGGGTTTTAGACTGGGTTTCTACCTCTGCATTGCTTTGCTGTTTGGGGTTTTAGACTGGGTTTCTACCTCTGCATTGCTTGCTGTTTGAGGGTTTTAGACTGGGTTTCTAACTCTGCATTGCTTGCTGTTTTTAGGGTTTTCTAGACTGGTTTGGGGTTTTAGACTGGGTTTCTATCTGCATTGCTTGCTGTTTGGGGTTTTAGACTGGGTTTCTACCTCTGCATTGCTTGCTGTTAGGGGTTTTAGACTGGGTTTCTACCTCTGCATTGCTTGCTGTTTGGGGTTTTAGGCTGGGTTTCTACCTCTGCATTGCTTGCTGTTTGGGGTTTTAGGCTGGGTTTCTACCTCTGCATTGCTTGCTGTTTGGGGTTTTAGGCTGGGTTTCTACCTCTGCATTGCTTGCTGTTTGGGGTTTTAGACTGGGTTTCTACCTCTGCATTGCTTGCTGTTTGGGGTTTTAGACTGGGTTTCTACCTCTGCATTGCTTGCTGTTTGGGGTTTTAGACTGGGTTTCTACTTGCTGTTAGGGTTTTAGACTGGGTTTCTACCTCTGCATTGCTTGCTGTTAGGGGTTTTAGACTGGGTTTCTACCTCTGCATTGCTTGCTGTTTGGGGTTTTAGACTGGGTTTCTACCTCTGCATTGCTTGCTGTTAGGGTTTTTATGCTGGGTTTCTGTACAGCACTGTGTGACATCTACTGATGTAAAAAAGGGCTTTAGAAATACATTTGATTTGATACAAATTTGTATACAGGGCCTTGCAAAAGGATTCACCCCCCTTGGCGTTTCACAATTTTGTTTCATTACATTTACAACCTGTAATTTAAATAGATTTTTGTTAGGATTTCATGTAATGGACTTACACAAAATAGTCCAAATTGTTGAAGTGAAATGAAAAAAATAAATAGTAAAAAACTAAACAAAACAAAAAAAATTTAAACAGACAAGTGGTGCGTGCATATGCATTCACCCCCGTTGCTATTAAGCCACAAAGAAGCAAACCAAACGTGTTTGCTTATTGTTTTCTTTAACCCACTTTTCCTAGGCTGTCATATTCCCTGTAATGCTTAGAGAAGATCCTATGTCAGGTGTTATTGAATTGTTCTGGTTGCAGGTTCACTTGGCACATCTAAAGCCTTTTGGGGTGTTGCTATAGGCCACCAAGCGCTAACAGTCAGTATCTAAATAATTTGTTTGAAAAAACTTGATAGTGTTTGTTGTTGTGTTTTTGCTATGCCGGATTAAGTGATAGGACATGCTATTTTATAAAATAATTTCTCTGTAATTAATATTACCAGAATAATCAAATGATGTTATTAACTAGGAAGTCGGGGCACCACGGAATAATGTTTATAGAGCTGTTGTCTTCTGAATAAACTCTTAAAGACCTGGTAATATTTTATATCAATAGCAGTCAATTATTAATCGTCACCTTATTGTCTCATCTGAATGTCGTAAAATTCTTGTTTATCTTCACAAACTAATAAGTTGAATCAGCAATACAAAATGTGGTTTAAAATGAGTTATTTACTATGAGCTGCACTTTGGTTGGTTGTAGATGGAAGGCTAGGTTGGTCGTAGATGGAAGGCTAGGTTGGTTGTAGATGGAAGGCTAGGTTGGTCGTAGATGGAAGGCTAGGTTGGTTGTAGATGGAAGGCTAGGTTGGTTGTAGATGGAAGGCTAGGTTGGTTGTAGATGGAAGGCTAGGTTGGTCGTAGATGGAAGGCTAGGTTGGTTGTAGATGGAAGGCTAGGTTGGTTGTAGATGGAAGGCTAGGTTGGTTGTAGATGGAAGGCTAGGTTGGTCGTAGATGGAAGGCTGGAAGGCTAGGTTGGTTGTAGATGGAAGGCTAGGTTGGTTGTAGATGGAAGGCTAGGTTGATTGTAGATGGAAGGCTAGGTTGGTTGTAGATGGAAGGCTAGGTTGGTTGTAGATGGAAGGCTAGGTTGGTTGTAGATGGAAGGCTAGGTTGGTCGTAGATGGAAGGCTAGGTTGGTCGTAGATGGAAGGCTAGGTTGGTCGTAGATGGAAGGCTAGGTTGGTCGTAGATGGAAGGCTAGGTTGACCAGCAGAGATATCTCCTTGTCCTTTGAAGAATATGTCTTGTGGTAGAACGGATACGTTGTAGTACCCTGTCTTTCTGAAGAAATTGTCCATCCTTTAATAGCCCACGTTTACAGCTGCTGTTGCTAACTTGACGTCTAGGATGTATCATTTCTTTACTGAATAAGAGTTCAAAGTTCATACCAAGTTCTCATAGTATAAACTCATAGTTTCTGGCTGGTATAGTCGAAATTCATCCACCCAGCGTGTCGATCGTCACCTCCACATTGAAATTTGCCCTTCTAAACATATGGACAGCAGTCCTCACGTCACCAGGAACACAATGTTAATTTCATTAGGTTGTAGTCATTCAACCATTCTCAACCAGAGCTCACGCTGAGGTTGGCTTAGTTCTGTAGTTGATATTAACCCTTTTAAACGTATGGACAGCAGTCCTCACGTCATCTGGAACACAAGGTTGACTTTTGTCAATGGGCTTTTGTAGTGGTGGAGAGAAGGGCGTTTCATAGTTCACAACCAATGTCTGTTCAGTTGGGCGGGGCCACTGAGTGAGAAACATTTCATTTATGAAAACAATTCTCTCATTTAGAAGCTAAAATTACATTTCATCTGTTCACAAATAGTTTCATATTTAAACATTTAAGTTGTACAACAATTCCATGTGAATCTGGTAACTAGAATGTGTAGACTTTCCAAGATACCGTTTATGTCATCCATCAGTAATTATGTCTCAGACGACGACTGATCTGACATCATGTTCTTTAAGTACCAACAGATATTTTCAACTGGCTGGATTACAGAAATATGGTTCTGTTCCCAACCTTTTATGTTACCAGACTCTCTATGTTAACAAAGGTCTTTCCAAGAGTCAAATCTGTATAGTTGAGAGAGAAAATGGGGAAAGGTATTTATGGTGGTCATAAACCTCACCAACAGGTCAACAATGTGATGTAAACAGAGAGGTCTACTTTCTTGGGGACCTGAATATTGACTGGTTTTCATCAAGCTGTCCGCTCAAGAGGAAGCTTCTCACTGTAACCAGTGCCTGTAATCTGGTTCAGGTTATTAATCAACCTACCAGGTTGTTTACAAACACTACAGGAACAAGATCATCCACATGTATTGGTCACATTTTTACTAATACTGTAGAACTTTGTTCTGAAGCTGTATCTGAACCCATTGGATGCAGTGATCACAATATAGTGGCTATATCCAGGAAAGACAAAGTTGCAAAAACTGGGCCTAAAATAGCGTATCAGAGATGATTTTGCTGTGACTCTTATGTGGACAATGTTAAAACTATTTGTTGGTCTGATGTGATTAATAAGAAGCATCCAGATGCTGCACTTGATGAATTTATGAAATTGCTTCTTCTAATTATTGATAAACCTGTTAACCTCTAGCGTCGGGAGCGTAATCATAGCCTCAAGCTCATTACCATAACGCAACGTTTCCTATTCATGAAAATCGCAAATGAAATGAAATAAATATATTGAAACACAAGCTTAGCCTTTTGTTAACAACACTGTCATCTCAGATTTTCAAAATATGCTTTAACCAAAGCTACACAAGCATTTGTGTAAGAGAATTGATAGCCAAGCATAGCATTAAGCCTAGCATTCAGCAGGCAACATTTTCACAAAAACATGAAAAGCATTCAAAAAAATAATTTACCTTTGAAGAACTTCGGATGTTTTCAATGACGAGACTCTCAGTTAGATAGCAAATGTTAATTTTTTCCAAAAAGATTATTTGTGTAAGAGAAATAGCTCCGTTTTATTCATCACGTTTGGCTAAGAAAAAAAAACGAAAATGCAGTCACTTACAACGGCAATTTTTTTTCTCCAAATTAGCTCCATAATATTGACAGAAACATGGCAAACGTTGTTTAGAATCAATCCTCAATGTGTTTTTCACATATCTATTCGATGATAAATCATTCGTGGCAGTTTGGTTTCTCCTCTGAACCAAATGGAAAAATGCACGCAGCTGGAGATTATGCAATAGTTTCGACGGAGGACACCAAGCGGGCACCTGGTAAATGTAGTCTCTTATGGTCAATCTTCCAATGCTATGCCTACAAATACTTCACATTGCTGCAGACACCTTGGGGAAACAACAGAAAGTGTAAGCTCATTCCTGGCGCATTCACAGCCATATAAGGAGACATTGGAACACAGCGCCTTCAAAATCTGGGGCATTTCCTGTTTGAAATTTCATCTTGGTTTCGCCTGTAGCATCAGTTATGTGGCACTCACAGATAATATCTTTACAGTTTTGGAAACGTCAGAGTGTTTTCCTTCCAAAGCTGTCAATTATATGCATAGTCGAGCATCTTTTCGTGACAAAATATCTTGTTTAAAACGGGAACGTTTTTTTATCCAAAAATTAAAAGAGCGCCCCCTATCTCGAAGAAGTTAATCTGAGCATAGAGGAAAGTCTTTGTCCTCAGGCCTGGAGGGAAGCCAAAGTCATTCCACTACCCAAGTTCTACTACCCAAGTTCTAGGTTCTAACAGCAGACCTAGAGTATCAGCTTGCTGCCAGCTCTTAGCAAACTTTTGGAGAAAAAAATGTTTGACTAAATACAATGCTATTTCTCTGTAAAGAAATTAACAAGAGACTTTGAGCATGCTTTTAGAGAAGGGGGCTCAACATGTACTGCACTAACACAAATGACTGGTGTCTGGATGAATTAAATTGTGCAGCCTTTGATATAACTGACCATAACCTGTTGTTGAGAAAACATATGTTATTGCTTTCAACCTCTGCCATATCGTGGATTCAGAGTAATCTATCTAATAGAAAACCAGAGGGTTTTCTTTAAAGGAAGGTTCTGTGATGTCAAACATGTAAAGTGTGGTGTACCACAGGGCAGCTCTCTAGGCCCTCTACCTTTGTCTATTTTTGCCAATGACCTGCCACTGGCATTAAACAAAGCATTTGTTTCCATGTATGATGATGATTCAACCAAATATGCATCAGCAAACACAGCTAATGAAGTCACTGAAACCCTTAACAAAGAGTTGCAGTCTGTTTTGGAATGGGTGACCAGTAATAAACTGGTCCTGAACATCTCTAGAACTAAGAGCATTGTATTTGGTACAAATCCTTCCCTATGTTCTAGACCTCAGGTGAATCTGGTAATGAATGGTGTGCCTGTTGAACAAGTTGAGGAGACTTAATGATGTGGTGTTATCTTAGAATGTAAACTGTCATGGTCAAAGCACATAGATTCAACGGCTCAAAAGATCTGTCCTTAATAAAGAGATGTTCTGCTTTTTTGACACCACACTCCAAAAAGCAAGTCCTGCAGGCTCTAGTTTTGTCTAATCGTGATTATTGTCCAGTCGTGTGGTCCAGTGCTGCAAAGAAAGGCCTAGTTAAGCTGCAGCTGGTCCAGAACAGAGTGGTATGTCTTGCTCTTCATTGTAATCAGAGGGCTGATATAAATACTATGCATGTCAGTCTCTCTTGGCTAAGAGTTGAGGAGAGACTGACTACATCACTTCTTCTTTTGATAAGAAACATTAACATGGTGAAAATCACAAAGTGTATGCATCGTCAACATACCCACATCTCTGACGCACACACTTACCCCAACAGAAAATCCACCAGGGGTGTTTTCACAGTCCCCAAATCCAAAACAAATTCAAGAAAGCGGGCCAATTTTGCACCGCCCTATGGGAGTCCCAATCACGGCCGGATGTGATACATATATATATATAGCCTGGATTCAAACCAGGGACTGCAGTGAAGCCTCTTGCACTGAGATGCAGTGTCTCAGACGACTGCGCCACTCGGGAGCCCATTTCTAACTCATGATCAACTAGACTACATGTTAGATCCAGTATTTAGCTAAAGCCAAAGGCTCAGGTTGTGGTTCACTGCCTGTTTCTCTGTATATCCTGGCATCAGGCAGTGTAAGGACCAGCTCAGAAGCAGAGTGAGGCCCCCAGCTCCCTGCACAGAAGGTAATTATGTACAAATCGCCCGTAGTGGTGATATTTATCAAACACAAAGAGACTTATGAGAGCCAATATCAACTAGCTATAGCTCTAGCCCATTTCTGTCTATCTCTGGGTGAGAGGAGAGGAGAGAGAGGAGAGGAGAGGAGAGGAGAGGAGAGGAGAGGAGAGGAGACCTATAGCTGGGTCTATAGTAAGAAGTCCAGATGTGAATCACAAAATGTGTTTTCAGAAACTAAGCAGACACATTAAACATACGATTTATCCAGGTCCATTAACTGTGATGCTCCAGTGAGACTGATCTCAGTGTATTACAACATTACCTCTCATCAGACTGATCTCAGTGTATTACAACATTACCTCTCATCAGACTGATCTCAGTGTATTACAACATTACCTCAACATTACCTCGCATCAGACTGATCCCAGTGTATTACAACCAGCTACTACAAACACTACATCTCTCTCAACATCTCATAAAGAGAAGATCCTATGACTGCAGATGATGTCTATATGTTATTATAAATTCACAGGTCGAACCGAGAATTCTGTGGGCTGCTGTGTAAACGTAAACTCAGTGTACGCGCTGCTGTTTATCTTCCCCCTGCCTGCCTCCACGACCAGCTTTGAGGCCCCAGTAGCATTTTTCCTCCCTGCTGATGAAAGAGATTGCTGAGGTCTTACACTAATGAGTAGCCATTATTATTAAATGATGTTTGCGTTTCGTGACCCAGTTTGAGCAGCTATACTAAATCCACAGTCTGTTACAGCTAAAAAAATGTAGGCACCAGTCAGAAGGAAGGAGTCAAGGAGTTGGAGATGGAGATGACTCAAGGAGTTGGAGATGGAGACTCAAGGAGTTGGAGATGGAGACTCAAGGAGTTGGAGATGGAGACTCAAGGAGTTGGAGATGGAGACTCAAGGAGTTGGAGATGGTGACTTGGAGATGGAGTTGGAGATGGACTCAAGGAGTTGGAGATGGAGACTCAAGGAGTTGGAGATGGAGACTCAAGGAGTTGGAGATGGAGACTCAAGGAGTTGGAGATGGTGACTCAAGGAGTTGGAGATGGAGACTCAAGGAGTTGGAGATGGAGACTCAAGGAGTTGGAGATGGAGACTCAAGGAGTTGGAGATGGTGACTCAAGGAGTTGGAGATGGAGACTCAAGGAGTTGGAGATGGAGACTCAAGGAGTTGATTCACTGGGGTGTTAGATGCATGAGGAGAGGAGAGGAGAGGAGGAGAGGAGAGGGACAGACTGTCTGTCTCTGTCTGTGTGTCTGTCTGTCTGTCAGACAGTTTCACTGGAGTGTTAGATGCATGAGGAGAGGAGAGGAGACAGACAGAGACAGACAGACAGACAGACAGACAGAGACAGACCTTTTTTTTGTGTTTGAATTTGGCAGATGTATCGAAAACATATTTATAACCTCAGCAAATAAAGAAACATTGCTTTTTCAGGACTCTGTCTTTCAAAGATAATTCATAAAAATCCTTCATTTTAAAGGGTTTAAACATTGTCTCATGCTTGTTCAATGAACCACAAACAATAATGAACATGCACCTGTGGAGCGGTCATTAAGACACAAACAGCTTACACATGGTAGGCAATTAAGGTCACAGTTATGAAAATGTAGGACACTAAAGAGGCCTTTCTACTGACTCTGAAAAACACGAAAAGAAAGATTCCCAGGGTCCCTGCTCATCTGTGTCAACGTGCCTTAGGCATGCTGCATGGGGTGGCAGGGTAGCCTAGTGGTTAGAGCGTTGGACTAGTAACCGGAAGGTTGCGAGTTCAAACCCCCGAGCTGACAAGGTACAAATCTGTCGTTCTGCCCCTGAACAGGCAGTTAACCCGCTGTTCCCAGGCCGTCATTGAAAATAAGAATGTGTTCTTAACTGACTGGTTAAATAAAGGTTAAAAAAAAGGCATGAGGACTGCAGATGTGGTCCAATAAATGGCAATGTCTGTACTGTGGCTTCACTGACGAGTCGAGGTTTTGTCTCACCAGGGGTGATGGTCGGATTTGCATTTATCGACGAAGGAATGAGCGTTACACTGAGGCCTGTACTCTGAAGTGGGATCGATTTGGAGGTGGAGAGTCCGTCGTGGTCTGGGGCGGTGTGTCACAGCATCATCGGACTGAGCTTGTTGTCATTGCAGATAGGTAATCTCAACGCTGTGCGTTACATGGAAAACATCCTCCTCTCTCATGCGGTACCCTTCCTGCAGGCTCATCCTGACATGACCCTCCAGCATGACAACGCTGTGCGTTACAGGGAAGACATCCTCCTCCCTCATGCAGTACCCTTCCTGCAGGCTCATCCTGACATGACCCTCCAGCATGACAATGCCAACAGCCATACTGCTCGTTCTGTGCGTTATTTCCTGCAAGACAGGAATATCAGTGTTCTGCCATGGCCAGTGACGAGCCCGGATCTCAATCCCATTGAGCACATCTGGGACCTGTTGGATCGGAGGGTGAGGGCTAGGGCCGTTCCCCCCAGAAATGTCCGGGAACTTGCAGGTGACTTGGTAGAAGAGTGTGGTAACATCTCACAGCAGGAACTGGAAAATCTGGTGCAGTCCATGAGGGGGAGATGCACTGCAGTACTTAATGCAGCTGGTGGCCACACCAGATACTGACTGTTACTTTAGATTTTGACCCCCCTTTGTTCAGGGACACATTATTCCATTTATGTTAGTCACATGACTGTTGAACTTGTTCAGTTTATGTCTCAGTTGTTGAATCTTGTTATGTTCATACACATATTTACACATGTTAAGTTTGCTGAAAATAAACCTGTTGACAGTGAGAAGACGTTTCTTTTTTTGCTGAGTTTAGATCGTTTCATTAATTAGAGTAAGATAAAATTATATCTGAATATTGGGACTATGTGTTTCCATCTCCATCCAATAGGGGACAAAATACTTCTGTTAGCACTGTGTTTTCCATCTCCAATCACTCGGGGACAGAAGACTTCCGGTAGCACTATGCGTTTTCCATCTCCAGCCACTAGGGGGCAGAAGACACTGGTTGGCCTACTTTTCCTTTAGATAATAATATACATGGATTTATTTCATATACAATCTGATTTCTCTCTTTGTCTGCTGAAGTGGAAGGAAAGCAGGCTCTGAATCGGTGCTTTTGTTTCAACAATTGAGATGTTTCATTTTGTTGTCTAATCAAAAAACTATAATTCAGTCGGAAGCACATTCATTCCCCTGGTAAATAACCATTCTCTAATCGTCTCTCTCCTATAACAAAAAATGTCTCTATTGAACTATTGCCTAACAGTGCTACAATATCAAATAGAGCCAGTGTATTGCAGTGACTCAGTGACAACATGTGGCTATGAGTCAGGATGAGACAGTACTCAGGGACACCGTGTGGCTATGAGCCAGGATGAGACAGTACTCAGTGACACCATGTGGCTATGAGCCAGGATGAGACGGTACTCAGGGACACCGTGTGGCTATGAGCCAGGATGAGACAGTACTCAGGGACACCGTGTGGCTATGAGCCAGGATGAGACAGTACTCAGTGACATCGTGTGGCTATGAGCCAGAATGAGATGGTACTCAGTGACATTGTGTGGCTATGAGCCAGGATGAGACACTACTCAAGGACAACGTGTGGCTATGAGGCAGGATGAGATGGTACTCAGTGACATAGTGTGGCTACGAGCCAGGATGAGATGGTACTCAGGGACACCGTGTGGCTATGAGCCAGGATGAGATGGTATTCAGTGACATCGTGTGGCTACGAGCAAGGATGAGATGGTACTCAGTGACACCATGTGGCTATGAGCCAGGATGAGACAGTACTCAGTGACATCGTGTGGCTATGAGCCAGGATGAGATGGTACTCAGTGACACCGTGTGGCTATGAGCCAGGATGAGATGGTACTCAGTGACATCGTGTGGCTATGAGCCAGTGTATTGCAGTGACTCAGTGACATCGTGTGGCTATGAGCCAGGATGAGACGGTACTCAGGGACACCGTGTGGCTATGAGGCAGGATGAGACAGTACTCAGGGACACCGTGTGGCTATGAGCCAGGATGAGACAGTACTCAGTGACATCGTGTGGCTATGAGCCAGGATGAGATGGTACTCAGTGACATTGTGTGGCTATGAGCCAGGATGATATGGTACTCAGTGACATTTTGTGGCTATGAGCCAGGATGAGATGGTATTCAGTGACATTGTGTGGCTATGAGCCAGGATGAGACAGTAATCAAATCAAATCAAATGTATTTATATAGCCCTTCGTACATCTGCTGATATCTCAAAGTGCTGTACAGAAACCCAGCCTAACACCCCAAACAGCAAGCAATGCAGGTGTAGAAGCACGGTGGCTAGGAAAAACTCCCTAGAAAGGCCAAAACCTAGGAAGAAACCTAGAGAGGAACCAGGCTATGTGGGGTGGCCAGTCCTCTTCTGGCTGTGCCGGGTGGAGATTATAACAGAACATGGCCAAGATGTTCAAATGTTCGTAAATGACCAGCATGGTCGAATAATAATAAGGCAGAACAGTTGAAACTGGAGCAGCAGCAGAGTCAGGTGGAAGTTGAAACTGGAGCAGCAGCATGGCCAGGTGGACTGGGGACAGCAAGGAGTCATCATGTCAGGTAGTCCTGGGGCATGGTCCTAGGGCTCAGGTCAGTTGAAACTGGAACAGCAGCATGGCCAGGTGGACTGGGGACAGCAAGGAGTCATCATGTCAGGTAGTCCTGGGGCATGGTCCTAGGGCTCAGGTCAGTTGAAACTGGAACAGCAGCATGGCCAGGTGGACTGGGGACAGCAAGGAGTCATCATGTCAGGTAGTCCTGGGGCATGGTCCTAGGGCTCAGGTCCTCCGAGAGAGAGAAAGAAAGAGAGAAGGAGAGAATTAGAGAACGCACACTTAGATTCACACAGGACACCGAATAGGACAGGAGAAGTACTCCAGATATAACAAACTGACCCCAGCCCCCCGACACATAAACTACTGCAGCATAAATACTGGAGGCTGAGACAGGAGGGGTCAGGAGACACTGTGGCCCCATCCGAGGACACCCCCGGACAGGGCCAAACAGGAAGGATATAACCCCACCCACTTTGCCAAAGCACAGCCCCCACACCACTAGAGGGATATCTTCATTGACACCGTGTGGCTATGAGCCAGGATAAGACAGTACTCATTGACACCGTGTGGCTATGAGCCAGGATGAGACAGTACTCATTGACACCGTGTGGCTATGAGCCAGGATGAGATGGTACTCATTGACACCGTGTGGCTATGAGCCAGGATGAGATGGTACTCATTGACACCGTGTGGCTATGAGCCAGGATGATATGGTACTCAGTGACACCGTGTGGCTATGAGCCAGGATGATATGGTACTCAGGGACACCGTGTGGTTATGAGCCAGGATGAGACAGTACTCAGTGACATCGTGTGGCTATGAGCCAGGATGAGAGGAGCGTTATGAAGTGTTTCTGCGAATACACCTAAAGACAACCCACTTTCTGGAACATTGAACTTCATTCAAACCACGGTAGTAAATCAAAATGTAATTTACATACACAACCCAATTTCTGTTGGAAAACACGTGACATTAATCACACAGTACTGAATTAAAACCCAGCCATACCCTCGTGCATTATGCAAAGGGTTCCTCTGAAACATTGTCTCTCTCCCAAAGACTGTGTCCCAATACTCTTTATAGATGACCCCAATGTTTAATCTGTTCCCCAACATCACAGATAGAAAAGATATTTAGCCTACTCCTCTTCAAACATGGGCTCTATTTAATCTGGTGAGATGAAGACTGTGTCCCAATACTCTTTATAGATGACCCCAATGTTTAATCTGTTCCCCAACATCACAGATAGAAAAGATATTTAGCCTACTCCTCTTCAAACATGGGCTCTATTTAATCTGGTGAGATGAAGCGTTACTGATTCCACTATGGAAAATATGAAAAAGTAATTCCAGGTCGAGCCGACAGTGTTTGCAGTGTTTTAAACGTGAATGAAGCCTCTGCTGAAGCGGGAACCCTTTATTAAATCATGCTGTTACGCTGAATTTCCACGTCCGCGTGTTGATTAGAGGCCCTAATGGTTTTTGGGACTCATCCCAGTGTTACACCACTTTCATACAGTATTGATTTTCTTTGACAGGAAGTTACGCTGAGACCAATAATCATTATAATCATGATCATTATGCAAATCTATTCAAGGACCCTGTGACACTAAACAAATGTATAAAAAGTGTATAATTTTATAAAAAGCGTAGTGTGACTGCGTTTCAGACACACTGCTTTCCCATCCAGTCCAGACACACTGCGTTCACTGCTTTCCCATCCAGTTCAGACACACTGCTTGCACTGCTTTCCCATCCAGTCCAGACACACTGCTTGCACTGCTTTCCCATCCAGTCCAGACACACTGCTTGCACTTCTTTCCCATCCAGTTCAGACACACTGCTTTCACTGCTTTCCCATCCAGTCCAGACACACTGCTTTCACTGCTTTCCCATCCAGTTCAGACACACTGCTTTCCCATCCAGTCCAGACACACTGCTTTCACTGCTTTCCCATCCAGTTCAGACACACTGCTTTCTCATCCAGTTCAGACACACTGCTTTCCCATCCAGTCCAGACACACTGCTTTCACTGCTTTCCCATCCAGTCCAGACACACTGCTTTCACTGCTTTCCCATCCAGTTCAGACACACTGCTTTCCCATCCAGTCCAGACACACTGCATTCTCATCCAGTTCACACACACTGCTTTCCCATCCAGTCAAGACACACTGCTTTCACTGCTTTCCCATCCAGTCCAGACACACTGCTTTCCCATCCAGTCCAGACACACTGCTTTCCCATCCAGTCCTGACACAGTGCTTTCCCATCCAGTCCAGACACACTGCTTTCCCATCCAGTCCAGACACACTGCTTTCACTGCTTTCCCATCCAGTCCAGACACACTGCTTTCCCATCCAGTCCAGACACACTGCTTTCCCATCCAGTACAGACACACTGCGTTCACTGCTTTCCCATCCAGTCCAGACACAGTGCTTTCCCATCCAGTCCAGACACAGTTCTTTCCCATCCAGTCCAGACACACTGCTTTCCCATCCAGTCCAGACACACTGCGTTCACTGCTTTCCCATCCAGCCCAGACACATTGCTTTCACTGCTTTCCCATCCAGTCCAGACACACTGCCTTCACTGCTTTCCCATCCAGTCCAGACACACTGCTTTCCCATCCAGTACAGACACACTGCGTTCACTGCTTTCCCATCCAGTCCAGACACAGTGCTTTCCCATCCAGTCCAGACACACTGCCTTCACTGCTTTCCCATCCAGTCCAGACACACTGCTTTCCCATCCAGTTCAGACACACTGCTTTCACTATTTTCCCATCCAGTCCAGACACACTGCTTTCACTGCTTTCCCATCCAGTCCAGACACACTGCTTTCACTGCTTTCCCATCCAGTCCAGACACACTGCTTTCACTGCTTTCCCATCCAGTTCAGACACACTGCTTTCACTGCTTTCCCATCCAGTTCAAACACACTGCTTTCACAGCTTTCCCATCCTGTCCAGACACACTGCTTTCCCATCCTGTCCAGACACACTGCTTTCCCATCCAGTTCAGACACACTGCTTTCCCATCCTGTCCAGACACACTGCTTTCCCATCCTGTCCAGACACACTGCTTGCACTTCTTTCCCATCCAGTTCAGACACACTGCTTTCACTGCTTTCCCATCCAGTCCAGACACACTGCTTTCACTGCTTTCCCATCCAGTCCAGACACACTGCTTTCCCATCCAGTCCAGACACACTGCTTTCACTGCTTTCCCATCCAGTCCAGACACACTGCTTTCACTGCTTTCCCATCCAGTCCAGACACACTGCTTTCCCATCCAGTTCAGACACACTACTTTCCCATCCAGTCCAGACACACTGCTTTCACTGCTTTCCCATCCTGTCCAGACACACTGCTTTCCCATCCAGTTCAGACACACTGCTTTCACTGCTTTCCCATCCAGTTCAGACACACTGCTTTCCCATCCAGTCCAGACACACTGCTTTCACTGCTTTCCCATCCAGTCCAGACACACTGCTTTCCCATCCAGTCCAGACACACTGCTTTCACTGCTTTCCCATCCAGTCCAGACACACTGCTTTAACTGCTTTCCCATCCAGTCCAGACACACTGCTTTCACTGCTTTCCCATCCTGTCCAGACACACTGCTTTCCCATCCAGTCCAGACACACTGCTTTCACTGCTTTCCCATCCAGTCCAGACACACTGCTTTCACTGCTTTCCCATCCAGTCCAGACACACTGCTTTCACTGCTTTCCCATCCTGTCCAGACACACTGCTTTCCCATCCAGTCCAGACACACTGCTTTCACTGCTTTCCCATCCAGTCCAGACACACTGCTTTCACTGCTTTCCCATCCAGTCCAGACACACTGCTTTCCCATCCAGTTCAGACACACTGCTTTCACTGCTTTTCCATCCAGTTCAGACACACTGCTTTCCCATCCAGTCCAGACACACTGCTTTCCCATCCAGTTCAGACACACTGCTTTCACTGCTTTCCCATCCAGTCCAGACACACTGCTTTCCCATCCAGTCCAGACACACTGCTTTCCCATCCAGTCCAGACACACTGCTTTCCCATCCAGCCCAGACACACTGCTTTCCCATCCAGCCCAGACACACTGCTTTCACTGCTTTCCCATCCAGCCCAGACACACTGCTTTCCCATCCAGTCCAGACACACTGCTTTCCCATCCAGTCCAGACACACTGCTTTCCCATCCAGCCCAGACACACTGCTTTCCCATCCAGTCCAGACACACTGCTTTCCCATCCAGTCCAGACACACTGCTTTCCCATCCAGTCCTACACGATTACGTCCACTGCGACTAGTTGTGTTGCCGCGCTGGATAACATATGACTGCCCTGAAAGAAGCATATCTCACACATCATCACTAAACCAGCCAGAATGCGATGAATTAGGGGATAGACTACGGAGCACTGAGGTGAAATAACTCACAGGAAAAGGATCAAATTAGAGTCAAATTCACCCACCGTCTTGTGCCAGAAATCTTTATCCTTTAAGTCCACTCTGTCTCATTTCACAGGATTGACCTTGTTATTTCATTAAGCCTCATCAGACTGTTTTCTGTGTCAGAAATTTCACCCTATTCCATATTCCCTTTCCACATTGTCTACCACCTGTTAAACAATCTACCACAAGCCCAAGGTCTCTCCCCTGGGTAGAGACAGAATGTGCTGTAAGGAACACAGTATTCCAGCCAGTCTGAAAATAGCTCCATTAGTTTCTAATAAGGAACAGAAAGTCCTTCTAATTCTGGATGAAAACTACACACATTACATTCAGTATTATGATTATAATAAGATTCATACATCCATACAGTAACATAATAGTATTCTGTTTAGTTATAGTTCTAATTTAAATGTATACGTAATTTAGTCATTATTCATAAAAATCCCTTAACATAGGATGCACTTCAATTCAAAACTCTTAACTCGTAATATGACACCAATGTAGATTTTCATCACCTGGAAGTACACAACACACTCCCTGCCTCTCATCATGACCCATCCGGACATTACCGAGAAAAAAATGGCGTTGGAAAGAAATACAATTTCTTGCATCAACCAACACATTTAACAAGGCATCGGATAAGAAAGGACAGCAGGTAGCCTAGTGGTTACAGCGTTGGGATATTAACCGAAAGGTTGCAAGATCGAATCCCCTGAGTTGATTTAACAGTATAACTTTAGACCGTCCCCTCGCCCATACCCGGGCGCGAACCAGGGACCCTCTGCACACATCAACAACAGTCAAAATCCAGCAGGTACCCTAGTGGTTAGAGCATTGGGATAGTACCCATTGCAAGCTCCACAGCTGACAAGGTAAAAATCTGTCGAAACAAGGCACTCATCCTAGGCTGCGTTGTAAATAAGAATTTGTTCTAGTTAAAGAAAGGTTAAATAACACACATAAACCTACATAGTTTGAAGTACAATACCAACATAAATTACTGTAGTAGGTCAAAGCTGTCTTCCTTGGCAGATCATGGGAATTCCCTGTATTTTTCAGCTTCAGACCAATGGTTATTTGAGGAAGGGTGTTTTGTAATGCTTTGTGCCTGAGCATTACTGTTTCCGTTAGTGTTTATCGAACTTAACCAATCAGGATATGGAGTAAAAAAATTCAAAATAAAAAAGTCGATGCCCCGGTAGAAATCGAATTAGCGTAATATAAAGAATCCCCATCAAAATCGGTCATTTAGGAGTTAAGGGTTAGGAGTTAAGGGTTAGGGGTTAGGAGTTAGGGTTAGGGTTAAGCTTGAGATAACTGTTTTGTATTGGATGGGTCTCAATCTACCACTTCCACATATGAGGTGAAAGGTGACAGAGCCAGAGCAGTGTTTATCAGACCTTGAGACAAAACCGAAAAATCGGTCATCTCACAAAATTGTCTGCAGAGTTCGAAAGGTGATTATGATCAATGGGAACGATGAGACTCTCACAAACACAACGTGTGTTCTCCGTTTTGCTCTACAACCCCAACGACGTCTTGGGACTCGTCTCAAGACATTAAAGCCGATCTGCCAACCTCTATCTGTAGCGTCAGAACGGTTTGGGCTAAAGGTGAGACTCTCACAAACATTTACATGTCGGCTGTTTTGCTGTAGGATAACCACAGGCCTCACAAGACTGGTCTGAAGGTCGCTCGTCTGAAGGTCCCCCGGGAACAGTTGAAGAAAATTATTGAAGTGCAATATAGAGTAAATGGAGACTGTTTAGTGAAACAAATAAGGGGTTAAATACATGTCAAAAAAGAAAATAATTATGTTTCATCATGTTTCTTGTATGTACGACTGGTGATATAACTACCTCCTACCTACACAGGTCTAGTAGTGTACTATGTGTTTGGAAGGTATTACAGAAATGATCAGATATCTTGTTATTATCTCGAGATATCATTTAGCAAGCATAGAGTTTCTGCTGCACATTACAGGGCGTATAGCCTATACAGTGGTAAATTGCCGCGTGCCTCTTCGGTCACCCCGAGTTGGTCACTTGTGGGCGTGCTGGCAGCATATAGCAGCACGTGTCTCTCAGAAATAAGACAGACAATTTAGAACAAACTTCCTTTCACCCACACAGTTGCTATTTTTTAACCTAGGGGCACACAGTTGGTTAACCAGTTGATAGGGGGAGGGTTGGTATAACACCCCACACAGTTGGTATAACAGTTGGTATAACCTAGAGGAGGGGTTCACCCACACAGTTGGTATAACCTAGAGGAGGGGTTCACCCACACAGTTGTTGTATAACCTAGAGGAGGGGTTCACCCACACAGTTGGTATAACCTAGGAGGTTGATATAACCTAGAGGAGGGGAGGGTTCACCCACACAGTTGGGGTTTCACCCACAGTTGGTATAACCTACAGTTGGTATAACCTAGAGGAGGGGTTCACCCACACAGTTGATATAACCTAGAGGAGGGGTTCACCCACACAGTTGATATAACCTAGAGGAGGGGTTCACCCACACAGTTGGTATAACCTAGAGGAGGGGTTCACCCACACAGTTGGTATAACCTAGAGGAGGGGTTCACCCACACAGTTGGTATAACCTAGAGGAGGGGTTCACCCACACAGTTGGTATAACCTAGAGGAGGGGTTCACCCACACAGTTGGTATAACCTAGAGGAGGGGAGGGGTTCACCCACACAGTTGGTATAACCTAGAGGAGGGGAGGGGTTCACCCACACAGTTGATATAACCTAGAGGAGGGGAGGGGTTCACCCACACAGTTGGTATAACCTAGAGGAGGGGAGGGGTTCACCCACACAGTTGGTATAACCTAGAGGAGGGGAGGGGTTCACCCACACAGTTGACCACCCACACAGTTGGTATAACCTAGAGGAGGGGTTCACCCACACAGTTATAACCCACACAGTTGGTATAACCTAGAGGAGGGGTTCACCCACACAGTTGGTATAACCCCAGAGGAGGGGTTCACCCACACAGTTGATATAACCTTGATAGAGGAGGGGTTCACCCACACAGTTGGTATAACCTAGAGGAGGGGTTCACCCACACAGTTGATATAACCTAGAGGAGGGGTTCACCCACACAGTTGGTATAACCTAGAGGAGGGGTTCACCCACACAGTTGGTATAACCTAGAGGAGGGGTTCACCCACACAGTTGGTATAACCTAGAGGAGGGGTTCACCCACACAGTTGGTATAACCTAGAGGAGGGGTTCACCCACACAGTTGGTATAACCTAGAGGAGGGGTTCACCCACACAGTTGGTATAACCTAGAGGAGGGGAGGGGTTCACCCACACAGTTGGTATAACCTAGAGGAGGGGTTCACCCACACAGTTGGTATAACCTAGAGGAGGGGTTCACCCACACAGTTGGTATAACCTAGAGGAGGGGTTCACCCACACAGTTGGTATAACCTAGGAGGAGGGGTTCACCCCACACAGTTGGTATAACCTAGAGGAGGGGTTCACCCACACAGTTGGTATAACCTAGAGGAGGGGTTCACCCACACAGTTGGTATAACCTAGAGGAGGGGAGGGGTTCACCCACACAGTTGGTATAACCTAGAGGAGGGGAGGGGTTCACCCACACAGTTGGTATAACCTAGAGGAGGGGAGGGGTTCACCCACACAGTTGGTATAACCTAGAGATATAACCTAGAGGGGGAGGGTTGATATAACCTAGTTCACCCACACAGTTGGTATAACCTAGAGGAGGGGTTCACCCACACAGTTGATATAACCTAGAGGAGGGGTTCACCCACACAGTTGATATAACCTAGAGGAGGGGAGGGGTTCACCCACACAGTTGATATAACCTAGAGGAGGGGTTCACCCACACAGTTGATATAACCTAGAGGAGGGGTTCACCCACACAGTTGATATAACCTAGAGGAGGGGTTCACCCACACAGTTGATATAACCTAGAGGAGGGGAGGGGTTCACCCACACAGTTGGTATAACCTAGAGGAGGGGTTCACCCACACAGTTGGTATAACCTAGAGGAGGGGTTCACCCACACAGTTGATATAACCCAGTTGGTATAACCTAGAGGAGGGGTTCACCCACACAGTTGGTATAACCTAGAGGAGGGGGGTTCACCCACACAGTTGGTATAACCTAGAGGAGGGGTTCACCCACACAGTTGGTATAACACCCACACAGTTGAGAGGAGGGGGGGTTCACCCACACAGTTGGAGGAGGGGAGGGGTATAACCTGAGAGGAGGGGTTCACCCACACAGTTGGTATTGAATAACCTAGAGGAGGGGAGGGGTTCACCCACACAGTTGGTATAACCTAGAGGAGGGGAGGGGTTCACCCACACAGTTGATATAACCTAGAGGAGGGGAGGGGTTCACCCACACAGTTGGTATAACCTAGAGGAGGGGAGGGGTTCACCCACACAGTTGATATAACCTAGAGGAGGGGAGGGGTTCACCCACACAGTTGATATAACCTAGAGGAGGGGTTGATATAACCTAGAGGAGGGGAGGGGTTCACCCACACAGTTGATATAACCTAGAGGAGGGGAGGGGTTCACCCACACAGTTGATATAACCTTCAGTTGGTTCATTGAACCTAGAGGAGGGGAGGGGTTCACCCACACAGTTGATATAACCTAGAGGAGGGGAGGGGTTCACCCACACAGTTGATATAACCTAGAGGAGGGGTTCACCCACACAGTTGATATAACCTAGAGGAGGGGAGGGGTTCACCCACACAGTTGATATAACCTAGAGGAGGGGTTCACCCACACAGTTGGTATAACCTAGAGGAGGGAGGGGTTCACCCACACAGTTGATATAACCTAGAGGAGGGGAGGGGTTCACCCACACAGCTGGTATAACCTAGAGGAGGGGAGGGGTTCACCCACACAGTTGATATAACCTAGAGGAGGGGAGGGGTTCACCCACACAGCTGGTATAACCTAGAGGAGGGGAGGGGTTCACCCACACAGCTGGTATAACCTAGAGGAGGGGAGGGGTTCACCCACACAGCTGGAGGGATTCACCCACACAGTTGATATAACCTAGAGGAGGGGAGGGGTTCACCCACACAGAGAGGAGGGAGGGGTTCACCCACACAGGGGAGGGGTTCACCCACACAGCTGGTATTACCTAGAGGAGGGGTTCACCCACACAGCTGGTATAACCTAGAGGAGGGGTTCACCCACACAGCTGGTATTACCTAGAGGAGGGGAGGGGTTCACCCAGGAGGGAGGGGTTCACCCACACAGGAGGGGTTCACCCACACAGCTGGTATAACCTAGAGGAGGGGTTCACCCACACAGCTGGTATAACCTCGAGGAGGGGAGGGGTTCACCCACACAGCTGGTATAACCTAGAGGACGGGAGGGGTTCACCCACACAGCTGGTATAACCTAGAGGAGGGGAGGGGTTCACCCACACAGCTGGTATAACCTAGATGAGGGGAGGGGTTCACCCACACAGCTGGTATAACCTCGAGGAGGGGAGCGGTTCACCCACACAGCTAGTATAACCTAAAAACCTGGCATACTGCAGAGAGCTCCAGGTCCCCTTCCTGGTCGTCGTGCTCATCCTCATGAAGTTACACAGGTAGCCTTCCACACACCTGAATTCCTCCAGGAGGCAGTCCCAGATGGCCCTGGTCACCCAACCATGCCGTGCCCTACACGATAGCTGTAGACAATGGTTTTTGAAGGAATCTCCAGTTGCTATCTGTAGGAATATGGAAGATGACATCATTATTAGTCGTTGACATCACCAGGTCATCGTGGATTATTAAAGTGTACTATCTTTCATTATAACTCATGATCACATTGGATAGATAGATGCATGGGCACACACACACACACACACACACACACACACACACACACACACACACACACACACACACACACACACACACACACACACACACGTGTGCATGTGTAACATGTGACAACAGCAGGATCATATCAGGGATAGTGTCACGAATGCTACTTGAATCAGCTGTGTAGCGCTAAAGGCAAAAACCAACATGTGCACCCCATTGGGTCCGGAGGACTGAGAACCACTGCTCTTGGGACACAACATGCGCACCCCATTGGGTCCGGAGGACTGAGAACCACTGCTCTTGGGACACAACATGTGCACCCCATTGGGTCCGGAGGACTGAGAACCCCTGCTCTTGGGACACAACATGTGCACCCCATTGGGTCCGGAGGACTGAGAACCCCTGCTCTTGGGACACCCCATTGGGTCCGGAGGACTGAACACAACATGTGCACCCCATTGGGTCCGGAGGACTGAGAACCACTGCTCTTGGGACACAACATGTGCACCCCATTGGGTCCGGAGGACTGAGAACCCCTGCTCTTGGGACACAACATGTTCACCCCACTTGGGACCCATTGGGTCCGGAGGACTGAGAACCCCTGCTCTTGGGACACAACATGTGCACCCCATTGGGTCCGGAGGACTGAGAACCCCTGCTCTTGGGACACAACATGTGCACCCCATTGGGTCCGGAGGACTGAGAACCCCTGCTCTTGGGACACAACATGCGCACCCCATTGGGTCCGGAGGACTGAGAACCACTGCTCTTGGGACACAGCATGTTCACCCCATTGGGTCCGGAGGACTGAGAACCACTGCTCTTGGGACACAACATGTTCACCCCATTGGGTCCGGAGGACTGAGAACACAACATGTGCTCTTGGGAGGAGTGAGAACCACTGCTCTTGGGACAACATGTTCACCCCATTGGGTCCGGAGGACTGAGAACCACTGCTCTTGGGACACAACATGTTCACCCCATTGGCTTTCCCGCGAGTCCTTGGCTCTCAGGAGGTCTCTGTGTCCTTGGTTCTCAGGAGGTGTCTGTGTCCTTGGTTCTCAGGAGGTCTCTGTGTCCTTGGTTGTCAAGAGGTCTCTGTGGCCTTGGTTCTCAGGAGGTCTCTGTGTTCTTGGTTCTCAGGAGGTCTCTGTGTCCTTGGTTCTCAGGAGGTCTCTGTGTCCTTGGTTCTTAGGAGGTCTCTGTGTCCTTGGTTCTCAGGAGGTCTCTGTGTTCTTGGTTCTCAGGAGGTCTCTGTGTCCTTGGTTCTCAGGAGGTCTCTGTGTCCTTGGTTCTCAGGAGGTCTCTGTGTTCTTGGTTCTCAGGAGGTCTCTGTGTCCTTGGTTCTCAGGAGGTCTCTGTGTCCTTGGTTCTCAGGAGGTCTCTGTGTCCTTGGTTCTTCTCTGTGTTCTTGGTTCTCAGGAGGTCTCTGTGTCCTTGGTTCTCAGGAGGTCTCTGTGTCCTTGGTTCTCAGGAGGTCTCTGTGTCCTTGGTTCTCAGGAGGTCTCTGTGTCCTTGGTTCTCAGGAGGTCTCTGTGTCCTTGGTTCTCAGGAGGTCTCTGTGTCCTTGGTTCTCAGGAGGTCTCTGTGTCCTTGGTTCTCAGGAGGTCTCTGTGTTTCAACTTTCTCTTACACACACATACAGACACACACACACGCCCATACACGTGAAAAAAAAGAGAGATCGACAGAGAGAGGGAGAGATGTGACCAAGATGACTACTTTTTGACTGAGCTGTGTACTGTCAAACTGAACCCTGACCTTCAAATGGCTCATTTTCCCTCGGAGACTTGGTTATAGTGTAGCAGAGATTCCTGCCTACAGTATAGACATCTGCATTATGTCTCTTTGTCCATCAACCAACCTGATGTTGCACAAAGTGGTACCTATCAGATGTCTAGGCAATTCACTCCATCACCTGCCAGTAAAACCAATGTAGACATAATAGGTCCCCATGAAACGATATGCTATTTCCAGCTACCACCCATCTAAAACCATATGTGGACATAATCACTTCCTATAAATGATATGCTATTTCCAGCTACCATCCATCAACTGGCACAGTAAATACAGAGGGGAAAGCTTTTATGGAACAGTTTGATACTTTGTGAAAATAACAGTGACTCATTAGCCCGGGCTGGAGCAGGGACTGGAGTTGGGGCTACCCCGGACTGGAGTTGGGGCTACCCTGGACTGGAGCAGGGACTGGAGTTGGGGCTACCCTGGACTGGAGCAGGGACTGGAGTTGGGGCTACCCCGGACTGGAGTTGGGGCTACCCGGACTGGAGCAGGGACTGGAGTTGGGGCTACCCCGGACTGGAGATGGGGCTACCCGGACTGGAGCAGGGACTGGAGTTGGGGCTACCCTGGACTGGAGCAGGGACTCGAGTTGTGGCTTCCCCGGACTGGAGCAGGGACTGGAGTTGGGTCCACGTCCAAAATTGCAAACTATTTCCTTATAGTCCACATCTTTTGACAAGGGCCAATAGGGGATAGTCGTAGTGTTGGGGAGGACATTCCATTCGAACACAGTAACGACAAACATTCTGTTTTCTGATGACGCACAAGGACAATCAGCTATTGCCAGGAATTCCCCTGTGTCTACACTCCTTCGTCTCCACCCTGTGACCCCACTCCTTCTTCTCCATCCTGTGACCCCACTCCTTCTCCAATCTGTGACCCCACTCCTTCTCCACCTTGTGACCCCACTCCTTATCTACCCTGTGACCCCACTCCTTCTCCACCCTGTGTCCCCACACCTCCACCCTGTGACCCCACTCCTTCTTCTCCACCCTGTGACCCCACTCCTTCGTTTCCACCCTGTGACCCCACTCCTTCGTCTCCACCCTGTGACCCCACTCCTTCTCCACCCTGTGACCCCACTCCTTCTCCACCTTGTGACCCCATTCCTTCTCCACCCTGTGACCCCACTCCTTCGTCTCCACCCTGTGACCCCACTCCTTCGTCTCCACCCTGTGACCCCACTCCTTCTTCTCCACCCTGTGACCCCACTCCTTCGTCTCCACCCTGTGACCCCACTCCTTCTCCACCCTGTGACCCCACTCCTTCGTCTCCACCCTGTGACCCCACTCCTTCGTCTCCACCCTGTGACCCCACTCCTTTCGTCTCCACCCTGTGACCCCATTCCTTATCCACCCTGTGACCCCACTCCTTCTTCTCCACCCTGTGACCCCACTCCTTCTCCACCCTGTGACCCCACTCCTTCGTCTCCACCCTGTGACCCCACTCCTTCATCTCCACCCTGTGACCCCACTCCTTCGTCTCCACCCTGTGACCCCACTCCTTCTTCTCCACCCTGTGACCCCACTCCTTCGTCTCCACCCTGTGACCCCACTCCTTCTCCACCCTGTGACCCCACTCCTTCGTCTCCACCCTGTGACCCCACTCCTTTGTCTCCACCCTGTGACCCCACTCCTTCGTCTCCACCCTGTGACCCATTCCTTATCCACCCTGTGACCCCACTCCTTCTTCTCCACCCTGTGACCCCACTCCTTCTCCACCCTGTGACCCCACTCCTTCGTCTCCACCCTGTGACCCCACTCCTTCATCTCCACCCTGTGACCCCACTCCTTCTCCACCCTGTGACCCCACTCCTTCGTCTCCACCCTGTGACCCCACTCCTTCTCCACCCTGTGACCCCACTCCTTCTCCACCCTGTGACCCCACTCCTTCTCCACCCTGTGACCCCACTCCTTCTCCACCCTGTGACCCCACTCCTTCTTCTCCACCCTGTGACCCCACTCCTTCTTCTCCACCCTGTGACCCCACTCCTTCTTCTCCACCCTGTGACCCCACTCCTTCTCCACCCTGTGACCCCACTCCTTCTCCACCCTGTGCCCCCACACCTTCATCTCCACCCTGCAGTTTACACAGCAGTTTATGGTAGTTTACAGTAGTTTATAATAGTTCTGACAAACTAAGCAAAAGGAGAAAAAGCAGAAGCAGTGAAAATGTCAACTATAGCCTGTCCATCTGCTCTGTCCGTCAGTAAATCTGAGTCTCTGACCATGTGTGTTGGTTGGTTTCCCCTGGGCGGTGATCTATCAGAGTTTAGTCTATCTGGCAGCCATCTTGCCTTTCTTCTCTTTGTTCGGCTCCATGCGGCTCTCCTTCCTGGAAGTCTCTCTCTCTCTCTCTCTCTCCTTGTTGCCTTTAAGACTCCCACTCTGTTTTTGGAAAAAGCAGAGGACATCGTGAGAGGATCCGTCCTCAGCCCTGTCTGTCTCCAACACAGTTCCCGGTTTAAAAATACCATCCAGCCCTGGATGAAGCAGAGAGCACAGAATGGGGGAAAATACTTACAGGAATAGCCTCGCATGATGGGGGAAAACGGTAAATGGTTTCATTGCAGTTACTGTCGTCATCGTTAAATCTGACATTAACAAAACATAGCAGGGCAATTTACACTTCACCCAGATGTTAAATGTCGAGGCAGGGAGCGCTGAAGTAAACGAGAAATACCACAAGACAGAGAGGGACCAGACCAGCACGGTTCCAGCATCTACAGCAGTGGCAGTCCTCTCCACAGACACGCAACAGAGGCCTCAGGGAGGATAAAACAGTGTATTGCGGCATGTCTTTTAATCTCTAGCCAGAGGGTGTAATGTTTAGGGATTAGGGTGAGCCAGCTAAACGACCGCAGCTGGCTTTGTCTTGGGGTGCCGCGGTCACCAGAGGACGACTGGTACTGCTCTGGGACAGCTACTAGTTTGTCGCCGGGTGAAGGAGGGCAAAAGGGTCACACAAGCAAGGTCACAATATACACCACCACTCTCCTACTCCCCACCACTCCCCCCACTCCCCCACTCCACCACTCCCCCACTCCCCCACTCCACCACTCCACCACCACTCCACCACTCCACCACCACTCCCCACTCCACCACTCCCCCACTCCCCCACTCCACCACTCCCCACTCCACCACTCCACCACTCCCCCACTCCACCACTCCACCACCACTCCACCACCACTCCCCACTCCACCACTCCCCCACTCCACCACTCCCCCACTCCCCCACTCCACCACTCCACCACTCCACCACTCCACCACCCACCACCACTCCACCACCACTCCCCCACTCCACCACTCCCCCACTCCCCCACTCCACCACTCCACCACTCCACCACTCCACCACTCCACCACCACTCCACCACCACTCCCCCACTCCCCCACTCCACCACTCCCCCACTCCACCACTCCCCCACTCCACCACTCCACCACCACTCCACCACCACTCCCCCACTCCCCCACTCCACCACTCCCGCACTCCACCACTCCACCACCACAGGGTGTAATGTTTAGGGATTAGGGTGAGCCAGCTAAATGACCGCAGCTGGCTTTGTCATGGGGTGCCGCGGTCACCAGAGGACGACTGGTACTGCTCTGGGACAGCTACTAGTTTGTCGCCGGGTGAAGGAGGTCAAAAGGGTCACACAAGCAAGGTCACAATATACACCACCACTCCCCCACTCCCCCACTCCCCCACTCCACCACTCCCGCACTCCACCACTCCCCCACTCCCCACTCCACCACCACTCCCCCACCACCACCACTCCACCACCACTCCACCACCACTCCCCCACTCCACCACTCCACCACCACCCACCACTCCACCACCACTCCCCACTCCCCCACTCCACCACTCCCCCACTCCCCCACTCCACCACTCCCGCACTCCACCACTCCCCCTCCACCACCCCCACTCCACCACTCCCCCCACTCCACCACTCCCCCACTCCACCACTCCACCACTCCCCCACTCCCCCCACCCACCACTCCCACCACCACTCCACCACTCCCCACTCCCCCACCCACTCCCCCGCACTCCACCACTCCCCCACTCCACCACTCCCCCACTCCACCACTCCCCCACTCCACCAATATGTCATGATTGGAGACTGTCCCTAACAATATGTCATGTTTGGAGACTGTCCCTAACAATATGTCATGATTGGAGACTGTCCCTAACAATATGTCATGATTGGAGACTGTCCCTAACAATATGTCATGTTTGGAGACTGTCCCTAACAATATGTCATGTTAGAGACTGTCCCTACCAATCTGTCATGTTAGAGACTGTCCCTACCAATCTGTCATGTTAGAGACTGTCCCTATCAATCTGTCATGTTAGAGACTGTCCCTACCAATCTGTCATGTTAGAGACTGTCCCTACCAATCTGTCATGTTAGAGACTGTCCCTAATATAATGATTGGAGACTGTCCCTACCAATATGTCATGTTTAGAGACTGTCCCTACCAATCTTTCCTTTTGTACCTTGTGTTTTCATCCTCGGTGTCCATTCTTCCAGAAGTTCTTCAAGCTTCTGACTTTGAAAACAACGTCTGAAACAAGCTCCAGATCTATGTTCTCATAACCTACAGTGCAGCCAGGCAGACGGACAGACAGACAGTTGGTGGGTGGCCGTGTACATGGTAAACAAACACAGAACAGAGAATCACTTTGGTCCGGGGCCAGCGAACACAAATGACTGAGGAGCAACGTGACTTGGACGAGGGAGAGTCAATAAACAGGACGGGAATGGACACTAACAGACGGAGGGAACGGAAGCCGAACCACGTCTGACCTTTCGCCAACAGGGGGATCTGACCCCCCCCCCACAGCTCTACTGTCTGTTCCACAGGAAGGCTATGACATCAGTGTCTGTATCGACACCCAAATGGCACCCTATTCCCTATATAGTGCACTACTTTAGCTCAGAGCCCTATGGCACCCTATTCCCTACATAGTGCACTACGTTTAAACAGAGCCCTATTCCCTATATATCACACTACTTTAGACCAGGGCCCTATACCCTATACAGTGGGGCAAAAAAGTATTTAGTCAGCCACCAAATGTGCAAGTTCTCCCACTTAAAAAGACGAGAGAGGCCTGTAATTTTCATCATAGGTTCACTTCAACTATGACAGGCAAAATGAGAAAAAAAATCCAGAAAATCACATTGTAGGATTTTTTATGAATTTATTTGCAAATTATGGTGGAAAATAAGTATTTGGTCAATAACAAAAGTTTTTCTCAATACTTTGTTATATACCCTTTGTTGGCAATGACAGAGGTCAAACGTTTTCTGTAAGTCTTCACAAGGTTTTCACACACTGTTGCTGGTATTTTGGCCCACCTCTACCACTACCTCTACCACCTCCATCTCTGCCACTACCGCTATATCACCACCTCTACCACTACCTCTATCTCTACCTCTACCAGTACCTCTACCAGTACCTCTACCAATAACTCTACCACTACCTCTACCACTACCACTACCTCTACCTCTACCTCTACCACTACCTCTACCACTACCTCTACCTCTACCACTACCTCTACCACTACTTCTACCTCTATCTCTACCAGTACCTCTATCTCTACCAGTACCTCTATCTCTACCAGTACCTCTACCTCTACCAGTACCTCTACCACTATCTCTACCTCTACCTCTACCTCTACCACTACCTCTACCACTATCTCTGTCTCCACCTCTACCACTATCTCTACCACTACCTCTAACACTATATCTACCTCTACCACTATCTCTACCTCTACCACTATCTCTACCTCTACCACTATCTCTATCTCTACCACTACCTCTACCACTATCTCTACCACTACCTCTACCACTATCTCTACCTCTACCACTACCTCTACCACTACCTCTACCACTATCTCTACCAGTACCTCTACCACTACCTCTACCACTACCTCTACCACTATCTCTACCACTACCTCTACCACTATCTCTACCTCTACCACTACCTCTACCAATATCTCTACCTCTACCACTACCTCTACCACTACCTCTACCACTACCTCTACCACTATCTCTACCACTACCTCTACCACTATCTCTATCTCTACCTCTAACATATAGAGCCTTCTGGTCATTTAGAGCCCTCTGGTCCCATAGAGCATTCTCTGGTCCCATAGAGCCCTCTCGCCCCATAGAGCCCTCTGGCCCCATAGAGCCATCTGGCCCCATAGAGCCCTCTGGCCCCATAGAGCCCTCTGGTCCAATAGAGCCCTCTGGTACCATAGAGCCCTCTGGTCATATAGAGCCCTCTGGTCCAATAGAGCCCTCTGGTCATATAGAGCCCTCTGGTCATATAGAGTCCCCTGGTCCAATAGACCACTCTGGTCATATAGAGCCCTCTGGTCATATAGAGCCCCCTGGTCCAATAGAGCCCTCTGGTCATATAGAGCCCCCTGGTCCAATAGAGCCCTCTACTGGTCATATCTCTAGAGCCCTCTGGTCATATACCTGGGGCCCCTGGTCCTATAGAGCTCTACTCTGGTCCAAAAGAGCCCTCTGGTCATATAGAGCCCCCTGGTCCAATAGAGCCCTCTGGTCATATAGAGCCCTCTGGTCATATAGAGCCCCCTGGTCCAATAGAGCCCTCTGGTCCAATAGACCACTCTGGTCATATAGAGCCCTCTGGTCATATAGAGCCCCCTGGTCCAATAGAGCCCTCTGGTCATATAGAGCCCCCTGGTCCAATAGAGCCCTCTGGTCATATAGAGCCCTCTGGTCATATATGGGGCCCCTGGTCCTATAGAGCCCTCTGGTCCAAAAGAGCCCTCTGGTCATATAGAGCCCCCTGGTCCAATAGAGCCCTCTGGTCATATAGAGCCCTCTGGTCATATAGAGCCCCCTGGTCCAATAGAGCCCTCTGGTCCTATAGAGCCCTCTGGTCATATAGAGCCCTCTGGTCATATAGAGCCCCCTGGTCATATAGAGCCCCCTGGTCCAATAGAGCCCTCTGGTCATATAGAGCCCTCTGGTCACATAGAGCCCTCTGGTCATATAGAGCCCTCTGGTCATATAGAGCCCTCTGGTCCAATAGAGCCCTCTGGTCCAATAGAGCTCTCTGGTCATATAGAGCCCTCTGGTCCTATAGAGCCCTCTGGTCCAATAGAGCCCTCTGGTCCAATAGAGCCCTCTGGTCATATAGAGCCCTCTGGTCCTATAGAGCCCTCTGGTCATATAGAGCCCTCTGTTCCCATAGAGCCCTCTGGTCCAATAGAGCCAGCTGGTCCTATAGAGCCCTCTGGTCATATAGAGCCCCATGTACCTATAGAGCCCCCTGGTCCAATAGAGCCCCCTGGTCCTATAGAGCCCCCTGGTCCTATAGAGCCCTCTGGTCCTATAGAGCCCTCTGGTCCTATAGAGCCCTCTGGTACTATAGAGCCCTCTGGTCATATAGAGCCCTCTGGTCCTATAGAGCCCTCTGGTCATATAGAGCCCTCTGTTCCCATAGAGCCCTCTGTTCCCATAGAGCCCTCTGGTCCAATAGAGCCAGCTGGTCCTATAGAGCCCTCTGGTCATATAGAGCCCCCTAGTCCTATAGAGCCCCCTGGTCCTATAGAGCCCCCTGGTCCTATAGAGCCCTCTGGTCATATAGAGCCCTCTGGTCCTATAGAGCCCTCTGGTACCATAGAGCCCTCTGGTACCATAGAGCCCCCTGGTCCTATAGAGCCCTCTGGTCATATAGAGCCCTCTGGTCCAATAGAGCCCTCTGGTCCAATAGAGCTCTCTGGTCATATAGAGCCCTCTGGTCCTATAGAGCCCTCTGGTCCAATAGAGCCCTCTGGTCCAATAGAGCCCTCTGGTCATATAGAACCCTCTGGTACCATAGAGCCCTCTGGTACCATAGAGCCCCCTGGTCCTATAGAGCCCTCTGGTACCATAGAGCCCTCTGGTCCTATAGAGCCCTCTGGTCCAATAGAGCCAGCTGGTCCTATAGAGCCCTCTGGTCATATAGAGCCCTCTGGTCATATAGAGCCCTCTGGTCATATAGAGCCCTCTGGTCATATAGAGCCCTCTGGTCATATAGAGCCCTCTGGTCATATAGAGCACTCTGGTCATATAGAGCCCTCTGGTACCATAGAGCCCCCTGGTCCTATAGAGCCCTCTGGTACCATAGAGCACTCTGGTCATATAGAGCCCTCTGGTACCATAGAGCCCCCTGGTCCTATAGAGCCCTCTGGTACCATAGAGCCCTCTGGTCCTATAGAGCCCTCTGGTCCAATAGAGCCAGCTGGTCCTATAGAGCCCCCTGGTCCTATAGAGCCCTCTGGTACCATAGAGCCCTCTGGTCCAATAGAGCCCTCTGGTACCATAGAGCCCTCTGGTCCATAGAGCCCCTGGTCATATAGAGTCCTCTGGTCATAGAGAGCCCTCTGGTCCATAGAGCCCCCTGGTCATATAGAGCCCTCTGGTCATATAGAGCCCTCTGGTCATATAGAGCCCTCTGGTCATATAGAGCACTCTGGTCATATAGAGCCCTCTTGTCCTATAGAGCCCTCTGGTACCATAGAGCCCTCTGGTCCTATAGAGCCCTCTGGTCAAATAGAGCCAGCTGGTCCTATAGAGCCCTCTGGTACTATAGAACCCCCTGGTCCTATAGAGCCCTCTGGTACTATAGAGCCCTCTGGTACCATAGAGCCCTCTGGTACCATAGAGCCCCCTGGTCCTATAGAGCCCCCTGGTCCTATAGAGCCCTCTGGTACCATAGAGCCCTCTGGTACCATAGAGCCCTCTGGTACCATAGAGCCAGCTGGTCCTATAGAGCCCTCTGGTACCATAGAGCCCTCTGGTCCAATAGAGCCCTCTCGTCCTATAGAGCCCTCTGGTCCTATAGAGCCCTCTGGTCATATAGAGCCCTCTGGTCATATAGAGCCCTCTGGTCCTATAGAGCCCTCTGGTCATATAGAGCCCTCTGGTCATATAGAGCCCTCTGGTCCTATAGAGCACTCTGGTCCTATAGAGCCCTCTGGTCATATAGAGCCAGCTGGTCATATAGAGCCCTCTGGTCCTATAGAGCCCTCTGGTCCAATAGAGCCAGCTTGTCCAATAGAGCCCTCTGGTCCAATAGAGCCCTCTGGTCCTATAGAGCTCTCTGGTCATATAGAGCCCTCTGGTCATATAGAGCCCTCTGGTCCTATAGAGCCCCCTGGTCCTATAGAGCCCCCTGGTCCTATAGAGCCCTCTGGTCCTATAGAGCCCTCTGGTCATATAGAGCCCTCTGGTCCTATAGAGCCCCTGGTCCATAGAGCCAGCTGGTCATATAGAGCCAGCTGGTCATATAGAGCCCTCTGGTCCTATAGAGCCCCTGGTCCTATAGAGCCAGCTGGTCATATAGAGCCAGCTGGTCATATAGAGCCCCTGGTCCTATAGAGCCCCTGGTCCTATAGAGCCCTCTGGTCCTATAGAGCCCTCTGGTCATATAGAGCCCCCTGGTCCTATAGAGCCCCTGGTCCTATAGAGCCAGCTGGTCCTAGAGCCAGCTGGTCATATAGAGCCCTCTGGTCCTATAGAGCCCCTGGTCCTATAGAGCCAGCTGGTCATATAGAGCCAGCTGGTCATATAGAGCCCCTGGTCCTATAGAGCCCTCTGGTCCTATAGAGCCCTCTGGTCATATAGAGCCCTCTGGTCATATAGAGCCCTGGTCCTATAGAGCCCCTGGTCCTATAGAGCCAGCTGGTCATATAGAGCCAGCTGGTCATATAGAGCCCTCTGGTCCTATAGAGCCCTCTGGTCCTATAGAGCCCCTGGTCCTATAGAGCCAGCTGGTCATATAGAGCCAGCTGGTCATATAGAGCCCTCTGGTCCTATAGAGCCCTCTGGTCATATAGAGCCCTCTGGTCATATAGAGCCCTCTGGTCCTATAGAGCCCCTGGTCATATAGAGCCCCTGGTCCTATAGAGCCCTCTGGTCCTATAGAGCCCTCTGGTCCAATAGAGCCCTCTGGTCATATAGAGCCCTCTGGTCCTATAGAGCCCCTGGTCATATAGAGCCCCTGGTTCTATAGAGCCCTCTGGTCATAGAGCCCTCTGGTCATATAGAGCCCTCTGGTCAGCCCTCTGGTCATATAGAGCCCTCTGGTCCTATAGAGCCCTCTGGTCCATATAGAGCCCTCTGGTCCTATAGAGCCCTCTGGTCCTATAGAGCCCCTGGTCATATAGAGCCAGCTGGTCATATAGAGCCCTCTGGTCCTATAGAGCCCTCTGGTCCTATAGAGCCCTGGTCTGGTCCTATAGAGCCCTCTGGTCATATAGAGCCAGCTAGAGCCCTCTGGTCCCCCTGGTCTATAGAGCCCTCTGGTCCTATAGAGCCCTCTGGTCCTATAGAGCCCCTGGTCCTATAGAGCCCCTGGTCCTATAGAGCCAGCTGGTCCATAGAGCCCTCTGGTCCATAGAGCCAGCTGGTCCTATAGAGCCCTCTGGTCCTATAGAGCCCTCTGGTCCAATAGAGCCCTCTGGTCCTATAGAGCCAGCTGGTCATATAGAGCCAGCTGGTCATATAGAGCCCTCTGGTCCTATAGAGCCCTCTGGTCATATAGAGCCCTCTGGTCAAATAGAGCCCTCTGGTCCTATAGAGCCCCCTGGTCATATAGAGCCCCCTGGTCCTATAGAGCCAGCTGGTCATATAGAGCCAGCTGGTCATATAGAGCCCTCTGGTCCTATAGAGCCCTCTGGTCCTATAGAGCCCCCTGGTCCTATAGAGCCAGCTGGTCATATAGAGCCCTCTGGTCATATAGAGCCCTCTGGTCATATAGAGCCCTCTGGTCATATAGAGCACTCTGGTCATATAGAGCCCTCTGGTACCATAGAGCCCCCTGGTCCTATAGAGCCCTCTGGTACCATAGAGCACTCTGGTCATATAGAGCCCTCTGGTACCATAGAGCCCCCTGGTCCTATAGAGCCCTCTGGTACCATAGAGCCCTCTGGTCCTATAGAGCCCTCTGGTCCAATAGAGCCAGCTGGTCCTATAGAGCCCCCTGGTCCTATAGAGCCCTCTGGTACCATAGAGCCCTCTGGTCCAATAGAGCCCTCTGGTACCATAGAGCCCTCTGGTACCATAGAGCCCCCTGGTCATATAGAGTCCTCTGGTCATATAGAGCCCTCTGGTACCATAGAGCCCTCTGGTCATATAGAGCCCTCTGGTCATATAGAGCCCTCTGGTCATATAGAGCCCTCTGGTCATATAGAGCACTCTGGTCATATAGAGCCCTCTTGTCCTATAGAGCCCTCTGGTACCATAGAGCCCTCTGGTCCTATAGAGCCCTCTGGTCAAATAGAGCCAGCTGGTCCTATAGAGCCCTCTGGTACTATAGAACCCCCTGGTCCTATAGAGCCCTCTGGTACTATAGAGCCCTCTGGTACCATAGAGCCCTCTGGTACCATAGAGCCCCCTGGTCCTATAGAGCCCCCTGGTCCTATAGAGCCCTCTGGTACCATAGAGCCCTCTGGTACCATAGAGCCCTCTGGTACCATAGAGCCAGCTGGTCCTATAGAGCCCTCTGGTACCATAGAGCCCTCTGGTCCAATAGAGCCCTCTCGTCCTATAGAGCACTCTGGTCCTATAGAGCCCTCTGGTCATATAGAGCCAGCTGGTCATATAGAGCCAGCTGGTCATATAGAGCCCTCTGGTCATATAGAGCCCTCTGGTCATATAGAGCCCTCTGGTCCATAGAGCCCTCTGGTCATATAGAGCCCTCTGGTCATATAGAGCCAGCTGGTCATATAGAGCCCTCTGGTCCTATAGAGCCCTCTGGTCCTATAGAGCCCTCTGGTCCTATAGAGCCAGCTGGTCATATAGAGCCAGCTGGTCATATAGAGCCCTCTGGTCCTATAGAGCCTCTGGTCCTATAGAGCCCTCTGGTCCAATAGAGCCCTCTGGTCCTAAGCCCTATAGAGCCCTCTGGTCCAATAGAGCCCTCTGGTCCTATAGAGCCCTCTGGTCCTATAGAGCCCTCTGGTCCATAGAGCCCTCTGGTCCTATAGAGCCCTGGTCCAATAGAGCCAGCTGGTCCTATAGAGCCCTCTGGTCCTATAGAGCCCTCTGGTCCATAGAGCCCTCTGGTCCAATAGGTCCTGGTACCATAGAGCCCCTGGTCCTATAGAGCCCCTGGTCATATAGAGCCAGCTGGTCATATAGAGCCCTCTGGTCCTATAGAGCCCTCTGGTCCTATAGAGCCCCTGGTCATATAGAGCCAGCTGGTCATATAGAGCCAGCTGGTCATATAGAGCACTCTGGTCAAATAGAGCCCTGGTCCTACTATAGAACCCCTGGTCCTATAGAGCCCTCTGGTCCTATAGAGCCCTCTGGTCCATAGAGCCCTCTGGTCCATAGAGCCCCTGGTCCTATAGAGCCCCCTGGTCCTATAGAGCCCTCTGGTACCATAGAGCCAGCTGGTCCATAGAGCCCTCTGGTCCATAGAGCCAGCTGGTCCTATAGAGCCCTCTGGTCCTATAGAGCCCTCTGGTCCAATAGAGCCCTCTGGTCCTATAGAGCACTCTGGTCCTATAGAGCCCTCTGGTCATATAGAGCCAGCTGGTCATATAGAGCCAGCTGGTCATATAGAGCCCCTGGTCCTATAGAGCCCTCTGGTCCAATAGAGCCAGCTGGTCCAATAGAGCCAGCTGGTCCAATAGAGCCCTCTGGTCCTATAGAGCCTCTGGTCATATAGAGCCCTCTGGTCATATAGAGCCCTCTGGTCCTATAGAGCCCCTGGTCCTATAGAGCCCCTGGTCCTATAGAGCCCTCTGGTCCTATAGAGCCCTCTGGTCATATAGAGCCCTCTGGTCCTATAGAGCCCCTGGTCCTATAGAGCCAGCTGGTCCATAGAGCCAGCTGGTCTATAGGCTGGTCATATAGAGCCCTCTGGTCATATAGAGCCCTCTGGTACCATAGAGCCCCTGGTCCTATAGAGCCCCTCTGGTACCATAGAGCCCTCTGGTCCTATAGAGCCCTCTGGTCCAATAGAGCCAGCTGGTCCTATAGAGCCCCTGGTCCTATAGAGCCCTCTGGTACCATAGAGCCCTCTGGTCCAATAGAGCCCTCTGGTACCATAGAGCCCTCTGGTATCCATAGAGCCCCTGGTCATATAGAGTCCTCTGGTCATATAGAGCCCTCTGGTACCATAGAGCCCTCTGGTCATATAGAGCCCTCTGGTCATATAGAGCCCTCTGGTCATATAGAGCCCTCTGGTCATATAGAGCACTCTGGTCATATAGAGCCCTCTTGTCCTATAGAGCCCTCTGGTACCATAGAGCCCTCTGGTCCTATAGAGCCCTCTGGTCAAATAGAGCCAGCTGGTCCTATAGAGCCCTCTGGTACTATAGAACCCCCTGGTCCTATAGAGCCCTCTGGTACTATAGAGCCCTCTGGTACCATAGAGCCCTCTGGTACCATAGAGCCCCCTGGTCCTATAGAGCCCCCTGGTCCTATAGAGCCCTCTGGTACCATAGAGCCCTCTGGTACCATAGAGCCCTCTGGTACCATAGAGCCAGCTGGTCCTATAGAGCCCTCTGGTACCATAGAGCCCTCTGGTCCAATAGAGCCCTCTCGTCCTATAGAGCACTCTGGTCCTATAGAGCCCTCTGGTCATATAGAGCCAGCTGGTCATATAGAGCCAGCTGGTCATATAGAGCCCTCTGGTCCTATAGAGCCCTCTGGTCCAATAGAGCCAGCTTGTCCAATAGAGCCCTCTGGTCCAATAGAGCCCTCTGGTCCTATAGAGCTCTCTGGTCATATAGAGCCCTCTGGTCATATAGAGCCCTCTGGTCCTATAGAGCCCCCTGGTCCTATAGAGCCCCCTGGTCCTATAGAGCCCTCTGGTCCTATAGAGCCCTCTGGTCATATAGAGCCCCCTGGTCCTATAGAGCCCCCTGGTCCTATAGAGCCAGCTGGTCATATAGAGCCAGCTGGTCATATAGAGCCCTCTGGTCCTATAGAGCCCTCTGGTCCTATAGAGCCCCCTGGTCCTATAGAGCCAGCTGGTCATATAGAGCCAGCTGGTCATATAGAGCCCCCTGGTCCTATAGAGCCCCCTGGTCCTATAGAGCCCTCTGGTCCTATAGAGCCCTCTGGTCATATAGAGCCCCCTGGTCCTATAGAGCCCCCTGGTCCTATAGAGCCAGCTGGTCATATAGAGCCAGCTGGTCATATAGAGCCCTCTGGTCCTATAGAGCCCTCTGGTCCTATAGAGCCCCCTGGTCCTATAGAGCCAGCTGGTCATATAGAGCCAGCTGGTCATATAGAGCCCTCTGGTCCTATAGAGCCCTCTGGTCATATAGAGCCCTCTGGTCATATAGAGCCCTCTGGTCCTATAGAGCCCCCTGGTCATATAGAGCCCCCTGGTCCTATAGAGCCCTCTGGTCATATAGAGCCCTCTGGTCATATAGAGCCCTCTGGTCATATAGAGCCCTCTGGTCCGATAGAGCCCCCTGGTCATATAGAGCCCCCTGGTTCTATAGAGCCCTCTGGTCATATAGAGCCCTCTGGTCATATAGAGCCCTCTGGTCATATAGAGCCCTCTGGTCATATAGAGCCCTCTGGTACCATAGAGCCCCCTGGTCCTATAGAGCCAGCTGGTCATATAGAGCCAGCTGGTCATATAGAGCCCTCTGGTCCTATAGAGCCCTCTGGTCCTATAGAGCCCCCTGGTCCTATAGAGCCAGCTGGTCATATAGAGCCAGCTGGTCATATAGAGCCCTCTGGTCCTATAGAGCCCTCTGGTCATATAGAGCCCTCTGGTCATATAGAGCCCTCTGGTCCTATAGAGCCCCCTGGTCATATAGAGCCCCCTGGTCCTATAGAGCCCTCTGGTCATATAGAGCCCTCTGGTCATATAGAGCCCTCTGGTCATATAGAGCCCTCTGGTCCTATAGAGCCCCCTGGTCATATAGAGCCCCCTGGTTCTATAGAGCCCTCTGGTCATATAGAGCCCTCTGGTCATATAGAGCCCTCTGGTCATATAGAGCCCTCTGGTCATATAGAGCCCTCTGGTACCATAGAGCCCTCTGGTACCATAGAGCCCTCTGGTCCAATAGAGCCCTCTGGTCCAATAGAGCCCTCTGGTACCATAGAGCCCTCTGGTACCATAGAGCCCTCTGGTCATATAGAGCCCTCTGGTCATATAGAGCCCTCTGGTCATATAGAGCCCTCTGGTCCTATAGAGCCCCCTGGTCATATAGAGCCCCCTGGTCCTATAGAGCCCTCTGGTCCTATAGACCCCTCTGGTCATATAGAGCCCTCTGGTTATATAGAGCCCTCTGGTCATATAGAGCCCTCTGGTCATATAGAGCCCTCTGGTACCATAGAGCCCTCTGGTCCAATAGAGCCCTCTGGCACCATAGAGCCCTCTGGTACCATAGAGCCAGCTGGTCCTATAGAGCCCTCTGGTACCATAGAGCCCTCTGGTCCTATAGAGCCCTCTGGTCCTATAGAGCCCTCTGGTCCTATAGAGCCCTCTGGTCATATAGAGCCCTCTGGTCATATAGAGCCAGCTGGTCATATAGAGCCAGCTGGTCCTATAGAGCCCTCTGGTCATATAGAGCCCTCTGGTCATATAGAGCCAGCTGGTCATATAGAGCCAGCTGGTCATATAGAGCCCTCTGGTCCTATAGAGCCCTCTGGTACCATAGAGCCCTCTGGTCATATAGAGCCAGCTGGTCATATAGAGCCCTCTGGTCCTATAGAGCCCTCTGGTCCTATAGAGCCCCCTGGTCCTATAGAGCCAGCTGGTCATATAGAGCCAGCTGGTCATATAGAGCCCTCTGGTCCTATAGAGCCCTCTGGTCATATAGAGCCCTCTTGTCCTATAGAGCCCTCTGGTACCATAGAGCCCTCTGGTCCTATAGAGCCCTCTGGTCAAATAGAGCCAGCTGGTCCTATAGAGCCCTCTGGTACTATAGAACCCCCTGGTCCTATAGAGCCCTCTGGTACTATAGAGCCCTCTGGTACCATAGAGCCCTCTGGTACCATAGAGCCCCCTGGTCCTATAGAGCCCCCTGGTCCTATAGAGCCCTCTGGTACCATAGAGCCCTCTGGTACCATAGAGCCCTCTGGTACCATAGAGCCAGCTGGTCCTATAGAGCCCTCTGGTACCATAGAGCCCTCTGGTCCAATAGAGCCCTCTGGTCCTATAGAGCACTCTGGTCCTATAGAGCCCTCTGGTCATATAGAGCCAGCTGGTCATATAGAGCCAGCTGGTCATATAGAGCCCTCTGGTCCTATAGAGCCCTCTGGTCCAATAGAGCCAGCTTGTCCAATAGAGCCCTCTGGTCCAATAGAGCCCTCTGGTCCTATAGAGCCTCTGGTCATATAGAGCCCTCTGGTCATATAGAGCCCTCTGGTCCTAGAGCCAGCTGGTCCTATAGAGCCCCTGGTCCTATAGAGCCCCTGGTCCTATAGAGCCCTCTGGTCCTATAGAGCCCTCTGGTCATATAGAGCCCCCTGGTCCTATAGAGCCCCCTGGTCCTATAGAGCCAGCTGGTCATATAGAGCCAGCTGGTCATATAGAGCCCTCTGGTCCTATAGAGCCCTCTGGTCCTATAGAGCCCCTGGTCCTATAGAGCCAGCTGGTCATATAGAGCCAGCTGGTCATATAGCCCCTGGTCCTATAGAGCCCCTGGTCCTATAGAGCCCTCTGGTCCTATAGAGCCCTCTGGTCATATAGAGCCCCTGGTCCTATAGAGCCCCTGGTCCTATAGAGCCAGCTGGTCATATAGAGCCAGCTGGTCATATAGAGCCCTCTGGTCCTATAGAGCCCTCTGGTCCTATAGAGCCCCTGGTCCTATAGAGCCAGCTGGTCATATAGAGCCAGCTGGTCATATAGAGCCCTCTGGTCCTATAGAGCCCTCTGGTCATATAGAGCCCTCTGGTCATATAGAGCCCTCTGGTCCTATAGAGCCCCTGGTCATATAGAGCCCCTGGTCCTATAGAGCCCTCTGGTCATATAGAGCCCTCTGGTCATATAGAGCCCTCTGGTCCGATAGAGCCCCTGGTCATATAGAGCCCCTGGTTCTATAGAGCCCTCTGGTCATATAGAGCCCTCTGGTCATATAGAGCCCTCTGGTCATATAGAGCCCTCTGGTCATATAGAGCCCTCTGGTACCATAGAGCCCCTGGTCATAGAGCCAGCTGGTCATATAGAGCCAGCTGGTCATATAGAGCCCTCTGGTCCTATAGAGCCCTCTGGTCCTATAGAGCCCCTGGTCCTATAGAGCCAGCTGGTCATATAGAGCCAGCTGGTCATATAGAGCCCTCTGGTCCTATAGAGCCCTCTGGTCATATAGAGCCCTCTGGTCATATAGAGCCCTCTGGTCCTATAGAGCCCCCTGGTCATATAGAGCCCCCTGGTCCTATAGAGCCCTCTGGTCATATAGAGCCCTCTGGTCATATAGAGCCCTCTGGTCATATAGAGCCCTCTGGTCCTATAGAGCCCCCTGGTCATATAGAGCCCCCTGGTTCTATAGAGCCCTCTGGTCATATAGAGCCCTCTGGTCATATAGAGCCCTCTGGTCATATAGAGCCCTCTGGTCCTATAGAGCCCTCTGGTACCATAGAGCCCTCTGGTCCAATAGAGCCCTCTGGTCCAATAGAGCCCTCTGGTCCAATAGAGCCCTCTGGTACCATAGAGCCCTCTGGTCCATAGAGCCCTCTGGTCATATAGAGCCCTCTGGTCATATAGAGCCCTCTGGTCATATAGAGCCCTCTGGTCCTATAGAGCCCCCTGGTCATATAGAGCCCCCTGGTCCTATAGAGCCCTCTGGTCCTATAGACCCCTCTGGTCATATAGAGCCCTCTGGTTATATAGAGCCCTCTGGTCATATAGAGCCCTCTGGTCATATAGAGCCCTCTGGTACCATAGAGCCCTCTGGCACCATAGAGCCCTCTGGTACCATAGAGCCAGCTGGTCCTATAGAGCCCTCTGGTACCATAGAGCCCTCTGGTCCTATAGAGCCCTCTGGTCCTATAGAGCCCTCTGGTCCTATAGAGCCCTCTGGTCATATAGAGCCCTCTGGTCATATAGAGCCAGCTGGTCATATAGAGCCAGCTGGTCCTATAGAGCCCTCTGGTCATATAGAGCCCTCTGGTCATATAGAGCCAGCTGGTCATATAGAGCCAGCTGGTCATATAGAGCCCTCTGGTCCTATAGAGCCCTCTGGTACCATAGAGCCCTCTGGTCATATAGAGCCAGCTGGTCATATAGAGCCCTCTGGTCCTATAGAGCCCTCTGGTCCTATAGAGCCCCCTGGTCCTATAGAGCCAGCTGGTCATATAGAGCCAGCTGGTCATATAGAGCCCTCTGGTCCTATAGAGCCCTCTGGTCATATAGAGCCCTCTGGTCATATAGAGCCCTCTGGTCCTATAGAGCCCCCTGGTCATATAGAGCCCCCTGGTCCTATAGAGCCCTCTGGTCATATAGAGCCCTCTGGTCATATAGAGCCCTCTGGTCATATAGAGCCCTCTGGTCCTATAGAGCCCCCTGGTCATATAGAGCCCCCTGGTTCTATAGAGCCCTCTGGTCATATAGAGCCCTCTGGTCATATAGAGCCCTCTGGTCATATAGAGCCCTCTGGTAGTACCATAGAGCCCTCTGGTCATATAGAGCCCTCTGGTCCAATAGAGCCCTCTGGTCCATAGAGCCCTCCATGGCCCTCTGGTCATATAGAGCCCTCTGGTCATATAGAGCCAGCTGGTCATATAGAGCCAGCTGGTCATATAGAGCCCTCTGGTCCTATAGAGCCCTCTGGTACCATAGAGCCCTCTGGTCATATAGAGCCCTCTGGTCCTATAGAGCCCTCTGGTCCTATAGAGCCCCTCTGGCCAGCTGGTCATATAGAGCCAGCTGGTCTGAGCCCTCTGGTCCTATAGAGCCCTGGTCTGGTCCTATAGAGCCCCCTCTGGTCATATAGAGCCCTCTGGTCCTATAGAGCCCTCTGGTCCTATAGAGCCCCCTGGTCATATAGAGCCCCCTGGTCCTATAGAGCCCTCTGGTCATATAGAGCCCTCTGGTCATATAGAGCCCTCTGGTCATATAGAGCCCTCTGGTACCATAGAGCCCTCTGGTCCAATAGAGCCCTCTGGTACCAATAGAGCCCTCTGGTACCATAGAGCCCTCTGGTACCATAGAGCCAGCTGGTCCTATAGAGCCCTCTGGTACCATAGAGCCCTCTGGTCCTATAGAGCCCTCTGGTCCTATAGAGCCCTCTGGTCATATAGAGCCCTCTGGTCATATAGAGCCCTCTGGTCATATAGAGCCAGCTGGTCATATAGAGCCAGCTGGTCCTATAGAGCCCTCTGGTCATATAGAGCCCTCTGGTCATATAGAGCCAGCTGGTCATATAGAGCCAGCTGGTCATATAGAGCCCTCTGGTCCTATAGAGCCCTCTGGTACCATAGAGCCCTCTGGTCATATAGAGCCAGCTGGTCATATAGAGCCAGCTGGTCATATAGAGCCCTCTGGTCCTATAGAGCCCTCTGGTCCAATAGAGCCAAATGGTCATATAGAGCCCTCTGGTCCTATAGAGCCCTCTGGTCATATAGAGCCCTCTGGTCATATAGAGCCCTCTGGTACCATAGAGCCCTCGGGTACCATAGAGCCCTCTGGTCCAATAGAGCCCTCTGGTACCATAGAGCCCTCTGGTACCATAGAGCCCTCTGGTACCATAGAGCCAGCTGGTCCTATAGAGCCCTCTGGTACCATAGAGCCCTCTGGTCCTATAGAGCCATCTGGTCCTATAGAGCCCTCTGGTCCTATAGAGCCCTCTGGTCATATAGAGCCCTCTGGTCATATAGAGCCCTCTGGTCATATAGAGCCAGCTGGTCATATAGAGCCAGCTGGTCCTATAGAGCCCTCTGGTCATATAGAGCCCTCTGGTCATATAGAGCCAGCTGGTCATATAGAGCCAGCTGGTCATATAGAGCCCTCTGGTCCTATAGAGCCCTCTGGTACCATAGAGCCCTCTGGTCATATAGAGCCAGCTGGTCATATAGAGCCAGCTGGTCATATAGAGCCCTCTGGTCCTATAGAGCCCTCTGGTCCAATAGAGCCAGCTGGTCATATAGAGCCCTCTGGTCCTATAGAGCCCTCTGGTCCTATAGAGCCCTCTGGTCATATAGAGCCCTCTGGTCATATAGAGCCCTCTGGTACCATAGAGCCCTCTGGTCATATAGAGCCCTCTGGTCATATAGAGCCCTCTGGTCCAATAGAGCCCTCTGGTCCTATAGAGCCCCCTGGTCCTATAGAGCCCCCTGGTCCAATAGAGCCAGCTGGTCATATAGAGCCCTCTGGTACCATAGAGCCCTCTGGTCCAATAGAGCCCTCTGGTACCATAGAGCCCTCTGGAACCATAGAGCCCTCTGGTACCATAGAGCCCTCTGGTCCAATAGAGCCCTCTGGTACCATAGATCCCTCTGGAACCATAGAGCCCTCTGGTACCATAGAGCCCTCTGGTCATATAGAGCCCTCTGGTCATATAGAGCCCTCTGGTCCTATAGAGCCCCCTGGTCATATAGAGCCCCCTGGTCCTATAGAGCCCTCTGGTCATATAGAGCCCTCTGGTCATATAGAGCCCTCTGGTCATATAGAGCCCTCTGGTACCATAGAGCCCTCTGGTCCAATAGAGCCCTCTGGTACCATAGAGCCCTCTGGTACCATAGAGCCCTCTGGTACCATAGAGCCCTCTGGTCCAATAGAGCCCTCTGGTACCATAGATCCCTCTGGAACCATAGAGCCCTCTGGTACCATAGAGCCCTCTGGTCATATAGAAGAGCCCTCTGGTCATATAGAGCCCTCTGGTCCTATAGAGCCCCCTGGTCATATAGAGCCCCCTGGTCCTATAGAGCCCTCTGGTCATATAGAGCCCTCTGGTCATATAGAGCCCTCTGGTACCATAGAGCCCTCTGGTCCAATAGAGCCCTCTGGTACCATAGAGCCCTCTGGTACCATAGAGCCCTCTGGTACCATAGAGCCAGCTGGTCCTATAGAGCCCTCTGGTACCATAGAGCCCTCTGGTCCTATAGAGCCCTCTGGTCCTATAGAGCCCTCTGGTCCTATAGAGCCCTCTGGTCATATAGAGCCCTCTGGTACCATAGATCCCTCTGGAACCATAGAGCCCTCTGGTACCATAGAGCCCTCTGGTCATATAGAGCCCTCTTGTCATATAGAGCCCTCTGGTCATATAGAGCCCTCTGGTCCTATAGAGCCCCCTGGTCATATAGAGCCCTCTGGTCATATAGAGCCCTCTGGTCATATAGAGCCCTCTGGTCATATAGAGCCCTCTGGTACCATAGAGCCCTCTGGTCCAATAGAGCCCTCTGGTACCATAGAGCCCTCTGGTACCATAGAGCCCTCTGGTACCATAGAGCCAGCTGGTCCTATAGAGCCCTCTGGTACCATAGAGCCCTCTGGTCCTATAGAGCCCTCTGGTCCTATAGAGCCCTCTGGTCCTATAGAGCCCTCTGGTCATATAGAGCCCTCTGGTCATATAGAGCCCTCTGGTCATATAGAGCCCTCTGGTCATATAGAGCCCTCTGGTACCATAGAGCCCTCTGGTCATATAGAGCCCTCTGGTCATATAGAGCCCTCTGGTCCAATAGAGCCCTCTGGTCCTATAGAGCCCCCTGGTCCTATAGAGCCCCCTTGTCCAATAGAGCCAGCTGGTCATATAGAGCCCTCTGGTACCATAGAGCCCTCTGGTCCAATAGAGCCCTCTGGTACCATAGATCCCTCTGGAACCATAGAGCCCTCTGGTACCATAGAGCCCTCTGGTCCAATAGAGCCCTCTGGTACCATAGATCCCTCTGGAACCATAGAGCCCTCTGGTACCATAGAGCCCTCTGGTCATATAGAGCCCTCTGGTCATATAGAGCCCTCTGGTCATATAGAGCCCTCTGGTCCTATAGAGCCCCCTGGTCATATAGAGCCCCCTGGTCCTATAGAGCCCTCTGGTCATATAGAGCCCTCTGGTCATATAGAGCCCTCTGGTCATATAGAGCCCTCTGGTACCATAGAGCCCTCTGGTCCAATAGAGCCCTCTGGTACCATAGAGCCCTCTGGTACCATAGAGCCCTCTGGTACCATAGAGCCAGCTGGTCCTATAGAGCCCTCTGGTACCATAGAGCCCTCTGGTCCTATAGAGCCCTCTGGTCCTATAGAGCCCTCTGGTCCTATAGAGCCCTCTGGTCATATAGAGCCCTCTGGTACCATAGATCCCTCTGGAACCATAGAGCCCTCTGGTACCATAGAGCCCTCTGGTCATATAGAGCCCTCTTGTCATATAGAGCCCTCTGGTCATATAGAGCCCTCTGGTCCTATAGAGCCCCCTGGTCCTATAGAGCCCTCTGGTCATATAGAGCCCTCTGGTCATATAGAGTCCCCTGGTCCTATAGAGCCCTCTGGTCCTATAGAGCCCCCTGGTCCTATAGAGCCCCCTGGTCCAATAGAGCCAGCTGGTCATATAGAGCCCTCTGGTCATATAGAGCCCCCTGGTCCTATAGAGCCCTCTGGTCATATAGAGCCCTCTGGTCATATAGAGTCCCCTGGTCCTATAGAGCCCTCTGGTCATATAGAGCCCTCTGGTCCTATAGAGCCCCCTGGTCCTATAGAGCCCTCTGGTCCTATAGAGCCCCCTGGTCCTATAGAGCCCTCTGGTCCAATAGAGCCCTCTGGTCCAATAGAGCCAGCTGGTCATATAGAGCCCTCTGGTCCAATAGAGCCCTCTGGTCCAATAGAGCCCTCTGGTCATATAGAGCCCCCTGGTCCTATAGAGACCTCTGGTCATATAGAGCCCTCTGGTCATATAGAGCCCTCTGGTCCAATAGAGCCCTCTGGTCCAATAGAGCCCTCTGGTCCAATAGAGCCCTCTGGTACCATAGAGCCCTCTGGTCCAATAGAGCCCTCTGGTACCATAGAGCCCTCTGGTCCAATAGAGCCCTCTGGTACCATAGAGCCCTCTGGTCCTATAGAGCCCTCTGGTACCATAGAGCCCTCTGGTACCATAGAGCCCTCTGGTACCATAGAGCCCTCTGGTCCTATAGAGCCCTCTGGTACCATAGAGCCCTCTGGTCCAATAGAGCCCTCTGGTCCTATAGAGCCCTCTGGTACCATAGAGCCCTCTGGTCATATAGAGCCCTCTGGTCCAATAGAGCCCTCTGGTACCATAGAGCCCTCTGGTCCAATAGAGCCCTCTGGTCCAATAGAGCCCTCTGGTACCATAGAGCCCTCCCCGAGGACCCTCATTGTGAGTTCTGATCTAGGATCAGATCCCCCTCTCTTATTCATTATTTCCTGAACTGATCCTGGACCTGTATTCCAACTATGAGTGGCTTTGTGGATACAGGCCTTGTTCTGCTCTTTTCTGCGTGTCAAACACAATTCAAACTCAATTGTTCAAGCACCACAGCACATTTCAGTGCTCAGAGAGCCTTTGGTCAACAGTGCCCCATGAGCACTCCTCCAGGGTATACAAGTAGAAATCAAATGGGGAAGTTAGTCACGTTCCTAAGATACTGGTCTAGAGTGAGTGACAAGCTAAAAGAAAAAAAACAGTGATCTCACAGACCTGGGAGAGACAACCAAAGGAGGAGATGTGTAGCGTGGCAGAGAGAAATGATTCAGCTCTCCTTTACTGTAGTTGAGGGTGTGTGGTGAAATCAAACAGGAAGTTATTGGACTTATTATACTGGAGCAGCAAGATTAAGATCACTTTCATGGGCAAAAGAGGAGACAGGGAAAGGCCCTCACTCTAGACCACAGGAAAGGCCCTCACTCTAGACCACAGGAAAGGCCCTCACTCTAGACCACAGGAAAGGCCCTCACTCTAGACCACAGGAAAGGCCCTCACTCTAGACCACAGGAAAGGCCCTCACTCTAGACCACAGGAAAGTCCCTCACTATAGACCACAGGAAAGGCCCTCACTCTAGACCACAGGAAAGGCCCTCACTCTAGACCACAGGAAAGGCCCTCACTGTAGACCACAGGAAAGGCCCTCACTCTAGACCACAGGAAAGGCCCTCACTCTAGACCACAGGAAAGGCCCTCACTCTAGACCACAGGAAAGGCCCTCACTCTAGACCACAGGAAAGGCCCTCACTCTAGACCACAGGAAAGTCCCTCACTCTAGACCACAGGAAAGTCCCACAGGAAAGGCCCTCACTCTAGACCACAGGAAAGGCCCTCACTCTAGACCACAGGAAAGTCCCTCACTCTAGACCACAGGAAAGGCCCTCACTCTAGACCACAGGAAAGGCCCTCACTCTAGACCACAGGAAAGGCCCTCACTCTAGACCACAGGAAAGGCCCTCACTCTAGACCACAGGAAAGGCCCTCACTCTAGACCACAGGAAAGGCCCTCACTCTAGACCACAGGAAAGGCCCTCACTCTAGACCACAGGAAAGGCCCTCACTCTAGACCACAGGAAAGGCCCTCACTCTAGACCTTTCGAGAGAGAGAGAGAGAGAGAGGGAGAGGGAGAGAGAGAGAGAGAGAGAGAGAGAGAGAGAGACACTCCAGGACACACACAGAGAAGAACAAGACCACATACACAGGCTTGTCCACACACACACCAGTCCACACAGATTCCTTGTACTTTTCCACATGAGAGGGGAAAGTGCTGAGTCACTTCTTCCACCTCTCCGCCCAGGCTTAGCTAAACACCTCTCCATCTCTCTGCCCAGGCTTAGCTAAACATCTCTCCATCTCTCTGCCCAGGCTTAGCTAAACACCTCTCCATCTCTCTGCCCAGGCTTAGCTAAACACCTCTCCATCTCTCTGCCCAGGCTTAGCTAAACACCTCTCCATCTCTCTAACTGTTGTAAAACACACATATCCCTCCTCAACATCTCCAATCAAATCAACATTTTATTTCCATCCGGTTTTCCAATAAATCCCGTAGCTAGCCTCTGTACCATGGTCATTTTATTTGGCCACCTAAATTTTCTGACAAGAAATATATATATATATATATATTAAAAAAAATGTTGGACATAAAATATTGTAAAAAGACTGACAAATCTGTTCCAAGTGATTTTCATTTTGGACATATTTTCCAAAGTATTATTGCATGTTAGAGATACTGTGTATGTGATTGTATACAAATGTAAGTAATATTTGAAGTGATTATTTCAGTCATTTATTTGGGCCTCTTGTGGTCAATTTGCAGCCTACAACTTATTTGTAATTATATTCTGGTCCTCTAACCAGCCAGCTCAAGAGGAAATCGGCCCCTAGCAGAGATCCATTTTAACAGTTGTCTAGGACACGTCTCAGCAGAGATCCATTTTAACAGTTGTCTAGGACACGTCTCAGCAGAGATCCATTGTAACAGTTGTCTAGGACACAAAGGGGACAGGACTGTGACTATTTGGGAAAGGATAGGGACTTTGGGGATGGGATAGTGAGTATTTGGGGACAGTATAAAATATTCACCACAAGACTGAAAAGTAACTTAAAATGCAAAGGAAGGCACAGGATGTTTAGTGGAAGTGTCTGCTCTATTTGCCTCATCTCATCTTCTTGGATTAGACCTGCGGTGGAGGTCACATCAGGATTCTGGCACCACCAACACCGGATGAATCCTCTCTTTCATCCTCCAAGCTGGTGAAACAGAGGTACCGACTGTAAACCGACACACGATGGGCACCGCCCACACAGTGGTAGCCATGGCACTCGTCTCTCTCTCTCTCTCTCCCTCGCTGCCTCTCACTCTATAAGCACGTTTGTGCCCCCACACGTGCCCATAGCCAGCCACTCAGAACCCAGGCTTTTAGGCCTCTGAGCTAGCTAACTGTACGGCTAAGGACTACCAGTCTGTCAGTCTGTTGTAAACACCCAGGCCTAGAGGAGCCGGAGGACATTGTGTGGTTCGGACCAGAGTGTACTGTATGCCACACTCACTGTAGTCACTATCTCTCTGACCACCCAGCACTTAACGAGGCCATTTTGATTCATTCATCAGGCTCTCTCTCTCTTTCCAGGACACCCATAATAACACTGTACTGCTGGGTGTAGTACATGCGCAGGGAGCTGGGCCCTTCTTCACAAGGTGTCTCAAAGCAGAAGTGCTGATTTAGGATCCAGTCCGTCCTGTGTATATATAACCTCCTTTATTGTGATATACAGTAAAAAGGGGAAACTGATCCAAGACCAGCACTCGTACTTTGAGATGTTTTGGTAGCAGAGAGAATACGCCACCATGTTGGATGATACATGCTTGATTGGTTACAAAAACTATTATATTACATACAATATTATATTACATCAACTATTATATTACATTATCTATTATATTACATCAACTATTATATTACATCATCTATTATATTACATTATCTATTATATTACGTCAACTATTATATTACATCAACTATTATATTACATCATCTATTATATTAATTCAACAATTATATTACAAAAACTATTATATTACATCATCTATTATATTACAAAAACTATTATATTACATCATCTATTATATTACATGCAATATTATATTACAAAAACTGTTATATTACATCTATTATATTACATCAACAATTATATTACATCAACTATTATATTACATTATCTATTATATTACATCATCTATTATATTACATCAATTACATCAATTATTATATTACATCATCTATTATCTATTATATTACATTTACATTAACATTTAAGTCATTTAGCAGACGCTCTTATCCAGAGCGACTTACAAATTGGTGCGTTCACCTTAAGACATCCAGTGGAACAGTCACTTTACAATAGTGCATCTAAATCTCAACTATTATATTACAAAAACGATTATATTACATCAACTATTATATTACATCATCTATTATATTACATCAACTATTATATTACATCATCTATTATATTACATCATCTATTATATTACATAATCTATTATATTACATCAACTATTATATTACAAAAACTATTATTACATAATCTATTATATTACATCATCTATTATATTACATCAACTATTATATTACATACACTATTATATTACATAATCTATTATATTACATCAACTATTATATTACATCATCTATTATATTACATCATCTATTATATTACATCATCTATTATATTACATCATCTATTATATTACATCAACTATTATATTACAAAAACTATTATTACATCATCTATTATATTACATCATCTATTATATTATATCAACTAGTATATTACATACACTATTATATTACATCAACAATTCTCTATAGTTCATGCCAGAGCTGTTCAGTAAATGTATTCACAAGTATCCAACATTCCAGATCTGTTTAATTGATTGTAGGTTGATCAGCAGATACTGTCTAAGAGATGGGAATGACATGATGTCATTTTGGCCTTAACTTCACATAAGGATGATCTAAGAGATGTTGAAAGATAATTCCGTAAATGTGTGATTTGGGCCTGTTCTCCACAGGGCTATGCAGTGATGAACTTCGTAGTGAAGTACACCCCCGGCAGACAGGCCTACCTGAGACCTCATCATGACTCCTCCACATTCACCATCAACGTTGCTCTCAACAGCAAAGGAACTGACTTCCAGGTAAAACATTGTACTGAATGTCAAAACAGGAACTGACTTCTAGGTAAGACATTGTACTGAATGTCAAAACAGGAACTGACTTCCAGGTAAGACATTGTACTGGGTGTCAAAACAGGAACTGACTTCTAGGTAAGACATTGTACTGGATGTCAAAACAGGAACTGACTTCTAGGTAAGACATTGTACTGAATGTCAAAACAGGAACTGACTTCTAGGTAAGACATTGTACTGAATGTCAAAACAGGAACTGACTTCTAGGTAAGACATTGTACTGAATGTCAAAACAGGAACTGACTTCTAGGTAAGACATTGTACTGATGTCAAAACAGGAACTGACTTCTAGGTAAGACATTGTACTGAATGTCAAAACAGGAACTGACTTCTAGGTAAGACATTGTACTGAATGTCAAAACAGGAACTGACTTCTAGGTAAGACATTGTACTGGATGTCAAAACAGGAACTGACTTCTAGGTAAGACATTGTACTGAATGTCAAAACAGGAACTGACTTCTAGGTAAGACATTGTACTGAATGTCAAAACAGGAACTGACTTCTAGGTAAGACATTGTACTGAATGTCAAAACAGGAACTGACTCCTAGGTAAGACATTGTACTGAATGTCAAAACAGGAACTGACCTCCAGGTAAAACATTGTACTGAATGTCAAAACAGGAACTGACTCCCAGGTAAGACATTGTACTGAATGTCAAAACAGGAACTGACCTCCAGGTAAAACATTGTACTGAATGTCAAAACAGGAACTGACTCCTAGGTAAAACATTGTACTGAATGTCAAAACAGGAACTGACTCCTAGGTAAAACATTGTACTGAATGTCAAAACAGGAACTGACTCCCAGGTAAGACATTGTACTGAATGTCAAAACAGGAACTGACTCCCAGGTAAAACATTGTACTGAATGTCAAAACAGGAACTGACTCCCAGGTAAAACATTGTACTGAATGTCAAAACAGGAACTGACTTCTAGGTAAAACATTGTACTGAATGTCAAAACAGGAACTGACTTCTAGGTAAAACATTGTACTGAATGTCAAAACAGGAACTGACTCCTAGGTAAAACATTGTACTGGGTGTCAAAACAGGAACTGACTCCTAGGTAAAACATTGTACTGGGTGTCAAAACAGGAACTGACTTCCAGGTAAGACATTGTACTGAATGTCAAAACAGGAACCGACTTCTAGGTAAGACATTGTACTGAATGTCAAAACAGGAACTGACTTCTAGGTAAGACATTGTACTGAATGTCAAAACAGGAACTGACTTCTAGGTAAGACATTGTACTGAATGTCAAAACAGGAACTGACTTCTAGGTAAGACATTGTACTGAATGTCAAAACAGGAACTGACTTCTAGGTAAGACATTGTACTGGATGTCAAAACAGGAACTGACTTCTAGGTAAGACATTGTACTGAATGTCAAAACAGGAACTGACTTCTAGGTAAGACATTGTACTGAATGTCAAAACAGGAACTGACTCCTAGGTAAAACATTGTACTGAATGTCAAAACAGGAACTGACTCCTAGGTAAAACATTGTACTGAATGTCAAAACAGGAACTGACTCCCAGGTAAGACATTGTACTGAATGTCAAAACAGGAACTGACCTCCAGGTAAAACATTGTACTGAATGTCAAAACAGGAACTGACTCCCAGGTAAGACATTGTACTGAATGTCAAAACAGGAACTGACCTCCAGGTAAAACATTGTACTGAATGTCAAAACAGGAACTGACTCCCAGGTAAGACATTGTACTGAATGTCAAAACAGGAACTGACTTCTAGGTAAAACATTGTACTGAATGTCAAAACAGGAACTGACTTCTAGGTAAAACATTGTACTGAATGTCAAAACAGGAACTGACTCCTAGGTAAAACATTGTACTGGGTGTCAAAACAGGAACTGACTCCTAGGTAAAACATTGTACTGGGTGTCAAAACAGGAACTGACTTCCAGGTAAGACATTGTACTGAATGTCAAAACAGGAACTGACTTCTAGGTAAGACATTGTACTGAATGTCAAAACAGGAACTGACTTCTAGGTAAGACATTGTACTGAATGTCAAAACAGGAACTGACTTCTAGGTAAGACATTGTACTGAATGTCAAAACAGGAACTGACTTCTAGGTAAGACATTGTACTGAATGTCAAAACAGGAACTGACTTCTAGGTAAGACATTGTACTGGATGTCAAAACAGGAACTGACTTCTAGGTAAGACATTGTACTGAATGTCAAAACAGGAACTGACTTCTAGGTAAGACATTGTACTGAATGTCAAAACAGGAACTGACTCCTAGGTAAAACATTGTACTGAATGTCAAAACAGGAACTGACTCCTAGGTAAAACATTGTACTGAATGTCAAAACAGGAACTGACTCCCAGGTAAGACATTGTACTGAATGTCAAAACAGGAACTGACCTCCAGGTAAAACATTGTACTGAATGTCAAAACAGGAACTGACTCCCAGGTAAGACATTGTACTGAATGTCAAAACAGGAACTGACCTCCAGGTAAAACATTGTACTGAATGTCAAAACAGGAACTGACTCCCAGGTAAGACATTGTACTGAATGTCAAAACAGGAACTGACTCCCAGGTAAAACATTGTACTGAATGTCAAAACAGGAACTGACTCCCAGGTAAGACATTGTACTGAATGTCAAAACAGGAACTGACCTCCAGGTAAAACATTGTACTGAATGTCAAAACAGGAACTGACTCCTAGGTAAAACATTGTACTGAATGTCAAAACAGGAACTGACTCCTAGGTAAAACATTGTACTGAATGTCAAAACAGGAACTGACTCCTAGGTAAAACATTGTACTGAATGTCAAAACAGGAACTGACTCCCAGGTAAGACATTGTACTGAATGTCAAAACAGGAACTGACCTCCAGGTAAAACATTGTACTGAATGTCAAAACAGGAACTGACTCCCAGGTAAGACATTGTACTGAATGTCAAAACAGGAACTGACCTCCAGGTAAAACATTGTACTGAATGTCAAAACAGGAACTGACTCCCAGGTAAGACATTGTACTGAATGTCAAAACAGGAACTGATCTCCAGGTAAAACATTGTACTGAATGTCAAAACAGGAACTGACTCCTAGGTAAAACATTGTACTGAATGTCAAAACAGGAACTGACTTCTAGGTAAAACATTGTACTGAATGTCAAAACAGGAACTGACTCCTAGGTAAAACATTGTACTGGGTGTCAAAACAGGAACTGACTCCTAGGTAAAACATTGTACTGGGTGTCAAAACAGGAACTGACTCCTAGGTAAAACATTGTACTGAATGTCAAAACAGGAACTGACTCCCAGGTAAAACATTGTACTGAATGTCAAAACAGGAACTGACTCCCAGGTAAGACATTGTACTGAATGTCAAAACAGGAACTGACTCCCAGGTAAAACATTGTACTGAATGTCAAAACAGGAACTGACTTCTAGGTAAAACATTGTACTGAATGTCAAAACAGGAACTGACTTCTAGGTAAAACATTGTACTGAATGTCAAAACAGGAACTGACTCCTAGGTAAAACATTGTACTGGGTGTCAAAACAGGAACTGACTCCTAGGTAAAACATTGTACTGGGTGTCAAAACAGGAACTGACTCCTAGGTAAAACATTGTACTGAATGTCAAAACAGGAACTGACTTCTAGGTAAGACATTGTATCTCAACACAAAAGTCCACTCATCTCATGTCACTGTACTTTAGCAGTAACAGTAGAGAACGCAATGAAAATATACAGTTATATGCAGTTGCGCCGTTCAGCCTTTTGATAAATTGTTTCAGCGAGAAGCTGTGAGGTTATTAGGCAAGCCAGTTTCCTGAGCTGCCTGGGGGGGGGGGGGAATCAATGCTCCTCTTCAGAGAGCTGGACCCTGGCCAGACCGAGTTACCCTGGCCAGACCGTGTTACCCTGGCCAGACCGTGTTACCCTGGCCAGACCGTGTTACCCTGGCCAGACCGAGTTACCCTGGCCAGACCGTGTTACCCTGGCCAGACCGTGTTACCCTGGCCAGACCGTGTTACCCTGGCCAGACCGAGTTACCCTGGCCAGACCGTGTTACCCTGGCCAGACCGTGTTACCCTGGCCAGACCGTGTTACCCTGGCCAGACCGTGTTACCCTGGCCAGACCGAGTTACCCTGGCCAGACCGTGTTACCCTGGCCAGACCGTGTTACCCTGGCCAGACCGTGTTACCCTGGCCAGACCGAGTTACCCTGGCCAGACCGTGTTACCCTGGCCAGACCGTGTTACCCTGGCCAGACCGTGTTACCCTGGCCAGACCGTGTTACATCGTGGAGAAAGCTGCTCCCTTCACTGCCCTACAAAGGACTCTTTCACCAGGTGGGAACCCTGCGCCTAACGCCTGACCAAAAGCTCCCCCTCCTTCCCCCTTTCTCCCACACCCCTCCTGTCCCTTTCCACCTCCAGCCAATCTACTGCTTCACAAGGCCTTCTCAAACGTCCAGGCAGGTCAGGATGCATGTGGCAGGGAAAGCTACGTGAAGACAGTCAGGGACTCTTAACTAGCAGGGACTCTTAACTAGCAGGGACTCTTAACTAGCAGGGACTCTTAACTAGCAGGGACTCTTAACTAGCAATACTAAGTGCAATGACTGGAAGTCCATGAGTATCTAAACGCTGAAAATAGTTGTTATTTAATAAAAACACTGAATTACTTTACTGGTACATTAACACACATCAATGTTACATAAATTAGACAAAGTGCTGAAAAACAGCTATGCTACATTTAGGAGGTTAAAATATGGGGTAGGGTAAAGTGGGGATTGATGTGTCACTTTGAGGTCAGTAAGAGGCCAGGCTAAATCACGACAAGGATAATCTCATCTGAAATGCCAGGTGAGTTAAATATACACACAGATGCCCTGGTAGCACCCCCCCCCCCCTATGGTGTGATGTTCTCTCTCTCTCTAACACCTTGCTGTCGCCAGACCCACCAACACACCGACTCACGCAACCCCCCTCCTGCATCAACATCTGCCAGGACTCTTATCATCAATCTTCCTCTACTCCTCTGTGAACTCTGTATCTTGCCATCATGTGGTGAACATGCATGTGTGCTCACTAATACACACTAATACACAGGATAAACTGAACTACACTTGAAACTTCAATCTACATAGTTATAGAATCCTTCACTCTAAAAACACTGTACTGAACCTTCACTCTAGAGACTGTACTGAACCTTCACTCTAGAGACTGTACTGAACCTTCACTCCTCACACTGTACCGAACCTTCACTCTACACACTGTACTGAACCTTCACTCTAGAGACTGTACTGAACCTTCACTCTACACACTGTACTGAACCTTCACTCTAGAGACTGTACTGAACCTTCACTCTAGAGACTGTACTGAACCTTCACTCTACACACTGTACTGAACCTTCACTCTAGAGACTGTACTGAACCTTCACTCTCCACACTGTACTGAACCTTCACTCTAGAGACTGTACTGAACCTTCACTCTAGAGACTGTACTGAACCTTCACTCTAGAGACTGTACTGAACATCAACACAGAGCGACAGTACACCTCTCAACGAAGCATAAAACCACTCCTTCGCCAATTATTTCCAACATGGCACAACGGTTGGATGTGTGGTTGTCTTGTTCTGTGTAAATAGTCGTTTTCCTATTTTTTTTAAATATATATTTCGTATATTTTAATCTCACTTTCTATCTACGAACTGAATATACTTCCTGCAACCAGCCTCACCCAATGTGGTACGGACCTGCAATTTCTATACTTGAGCACCGGGACACCCATCAGCAGCTTGCCAGCTAACTAGCTAGTAGTCAGTTAGCCACTGCTAGCGGTCTTCACCGTTAACTCGGACACCAGCCAGCTTCAGTTCGGTCAATACCTGCCAGTCTGCACAGCGAGATATCAACCCAGAGCAGAATGGACTGCTTTTTCTCGACCAGATCACCGGATTACTGGCGCAAGTTCAGGACCATTACACCGGCTCATCGTAACTGGCTAGCTGTAACCGAGTGGCTACTGCTGGCTGACGCCGCTGTCCTGGAGCAAGCACCAGTTAGCCTTGAACTAACCTCAAGCTAGGCCCATCTCCCGGCTGGCCGAAGAGGTCTACCAGCTAATTCTTGGGCTACAATATCTGTTTTGCCAATTGGCCTGGATCCTTTTTGCCGACAAGGAGCCACGCCGATCAATCACGACTGGTCTGCCGACGTAATTGTCCGAGGTGGTTTCAACAGGCTTTTCCCTTGTCTCCAGCTCGCCTAGCGCTGTAGCGACTACCGAACGGCTCCCTGACTCACCTATTGCTGCTCATTGGACCCTATGATCATTTGGCTACACATGCCTCTCCCTAATGTCAATATGCCTTGTCTACTGCTGTTTTGGTTATTTCTTATTGTTATATTTCACTGGTGAGACCCCCAGCCCCGCCCCAACATGCCTTAGATAGCTCTTTTGTCCCACTCCCCACACATGCGGAGACCTCACCTGGCTTAACTGGTGCCTCCAGAGACCACCTCTCTCATCGTCACTCAACGCCTAGGTTTACCTCCATTGTACTCGCATCCTATCATACCTTTGTCTGTACATTATGCCCTGAATCTATTCCAACACGCCCAGAAATCTGCTCCTTTTATTCTCTGTTCTCAACGCACTAGACGACCAGTTCTTAAAGCCTTTAGCCGTACCCTTATCCTACTCCTCCTCTGTTCCTCTGGTGATGTAGAGGTTAACCCAGGCCCTGTAGCCCCCAGCACCACGCCTATTCCCCAGGCACTCGCATTTGTTGACTTCTGTAACCTTAAAAGCCTTGGTTTCATGCATGTTAACATCAGAAGCTTCCTCCCTAAGTGTGTTTTATTCACTGTTTTAGTAGCTGATGTCCTAGTCATGTCTGAATCCTGGTTTAGGGTAGCCATCAAAAATTCGGAAATTTCCATCCCCAACTACAACATTTTCCGACAAGATAGAACTGCCAAAGGGGGTTGCAATCTACTGCAGAGAGAGCCTGCAGAGTTTTGTCATACTATCCAGGTCTGTGCCGAACCAATTCAAGCTTCTGCTTTTAAAAATCCACCTGTCCAGAAATACGTCTCTCACCGTTGCCGCTTGTTATAGACCCCCCTCAACCCCCAGCGGTGCCCTGGTTACCATATCTGAATTGATTGCCCCCAATCTATCTTCAGAGTTCGTGCTGTTAGGTGACTTAAACTGGGATATGCTTAACACCCCGGCCGTCCTACAATCTAAGCTAGATGCCGTCAATCTCACACGAATTATCAAGGAACCTACCAGGTAGAACCCTAAATCGGTAACCACGGGCACCCTCATAGATATCCTCCTGGCCAACTTGCCCTCTAAATACACCTCTGCTGTCTTCAACCAGGATCTCAGCGATCACTGCCTGCGTCCGAAATGGGTCCGCGGTGAAACAACCACCCCTCACTACCACCCCTCATTACTTTCAACCGCTCCCTAAAACACTTCTGCAAGCAGGCCTTTCTAATTGACCTGGCCCGGGTATCCTGGGAGGATATTGACCTCATCCTGTCAGTAGAGGATGCCTGGTTGCTCTTTAAAAGTGCTTTCCTCACCATATTAAATAAGCATGCTCCGTTCAAAAAAGGTAGAACTAAGAACAGATATATCCCTTGGTTCACCCCAGACTTGACTGCCCTTGACCAGCACAAAAACATCCTGTGGCGTACTACATCAGCATTGAATAGCCCCCACGATATGCAACTTTTCAGGGAAGTCAGGAACCAACACACACAGTCAGTTAGGAAAGCTAAGGCTAGCTTTTTCAAACAGAAATTTGGTATTTTTCTACGGCAGGCTATGCTTTCCACCTGGCTAACCCTACCCCGGCCAACAGCTCTGCACCCTCCGCAGAAACCTGCCCAAGCCCCCACCCGCTTCTCCTTCCCCCTAATCCTACTACATTTGCACACACTGCACATATATTTTTCACTTGTATTATTGACTGTACGTTTGTTTGTAAGTTGTAAATGAGAACTTCTCAACTGGCCTACCTGGTTAAATACATGTGAAATATATATAAATAAATATATTTTAAACCTTGGGTCATGCATTCTTGACTGTGATTGATTCCGCAGTGGTTTGTGTGTGTTGGTGAGGGGTGATGAAAGGGTTAACTGACCTTTAGTCATGACAGCAACAGCTAACAGATAGGATAGATAATAATAATAGATAATAGATAGATAGATAGGTAGATGTCACGTTCTGACCTTGGTTCCTTTGATTTGTCTTTATTTTAGTCAGGGCGTGAGTTGGGTGGGTTGTCTATGTTCCGTTTTCTATGTTGTTTTTGTGTTTGGCCTGGTATGGTTCTCAATCAGAGGCAGGTGTCGTTAGTTGTCTCTGATTGAGAATCATACTTAGGTAGCCTTTCCCCACTTGTGTTTCGTGAGTGTTTGTTTTCCGTGTCTGTGTTTTGTTCCACACGGAACTGTTTCGGGTTTTGTTTTTCACGTTGTCGTTTATTGTTTTGTTCAGTGTTCATTATTGTTATTAAAAACCAAGATGAACACTTACCACACTGCGTTCTGGTCCGATCCTCCTCAGAAGACGAAAGCCGTTACAGCCACAAGGAGCCTAACCTACCTACTGTATGTAATTACGTGTGTATTTCTGTGTGTATTTCCCCGTGTAATTCAGTGTGTAATTCAGTGTGTATTTGTGTTTTAATTCTTTCCAAAGTTGGTTTTATTGAAACGATGCAGAGAAAATGAGAATTTAATGGTTTTGACGGATGGCTTCAAGATAATAGAAAATCTTACAATAGAGGGGGAAAATGTCAGGCTTTGTTCTTCACTCGTCCTACTCTACGGTTGAGTCTTTCAATGGGGATCATTTCTCAAAGGACAATGTGACTGATGGAAGTTTAAAAAACAAACACTATTCATGTTTGTTTTTTCCAACTTTATTACGGTTCCATCCATTTCACAATAAGTTAAGCACTTGAACTGGCTGAGGTTCAAAGTTCACAAACAACTTTCAGAGAAAGTAAACACCTCCTGTTGTCCTACGATGTAAACATTTCAAGTAAAACATTTTTTGACAATATCCAACTTCATTCAACCAGAATTCATATTAAATTCTGCTGTAATTAATGTTTTTATCTGGTGTGCAAAAATAATAATATATATATATATATATATATATCTTTGGGCATGTCGGTCGTATTAACATCAGGTAACAAACTGCAACCCAATGTTCTGAAAATGGGTGGACAGAACATGGATGGACAATGGTTTTAAAACTACACTTTAAAGTACAGGTTAACCATACAAACAGGTAACCCCATCTAAAATGGTTAAAACAAGGTGCCTGTTGGCAGAATAACCATTAACACATATTTCCTTTAGATTAGGGGTGGGATTACTGACATATTCACAGGATTATGGGTGGGATTACTGACATATTCACAGGATTATGGGTGGGATTACTGACATATTCACAGGATAATGGGTGGGATTACTGACTAATTGTTCAGGATTATGGGTGGGATTACTGACAAATGTATCAGGATTATGGGTGGGATTACTGACTAATTGTTCGGGATTATGAGTGGGATTACTGACTAATTGTTCAGGATTATGGGTGGGATTACTGACTAATTGTTCAGGATTATGGGTGGGATTACTGACTAATTGTTCGGGATTATGAGTGGGATTACTGACTAATTGTTCAGGATTATGGGTAGGATTACTGACTAATTGTTCAGGATTATGGGTGGGATTACTGACTAATTGTTCAGGATTATGGGTGGGATTACTGACTAATTGTTCAGGATTATGGGTGGGATTACTGACTAATTGTTCAGGATTATGTGTGGGATTACTAACAAATTGATTAGGATTGTGGGTAGGATTACTCATTGTGGGTAGGATTACTCATTGTGGGTAGGTTAGGAGTATGGGTCAACTGACTAATTGATTAGAATGATTCAACTCTGAGTGATGTGAAGTATGAAGGCTCTACTATATTTGACCTGAAATGCAGATGGTGAATTACAGTCATCATGTTAAGGCACTCTGTCCTCTGTTTGACAGAGAGTTTCAAATGAAGGTGATTGTCTGACTCTGGTATGACCTTTCCTACAATTTCTTTGCAGTATTTTGTTCTTTTCAACAACAACAAAAAATGTTTTTTCTTTCCGGGGGGGGTACAGTAAATTGCATCCGTAAAATGTCATGATGACAACATCAATAAGGCACTGCATCATTAAGACAAAAAAAAATCCCAGATCAAATTAACAACAAAAACAACAACGAAAAAAAAAAAAACTAAACCTGATAAAATGCTAGTGTAGAGTGTAAGGTTCAAGGGTCGATGAAGGAGACAGCGATGTAGCGTGTTCCGTTGGTGGTGGGCAGGCCTTCATGGAGGTGTGTCAGACGGCCTGGGTGCATGAAACTCCAGCCCTTCCTAGGGGAATCTACGGAGCAGTTATACCTGTGGAACCGACAGCCGCCACCCTGGAGAGAGATAACGGGAGAGGGAGAGGGAGAGAGAGAACGGGAGCGGGAGAGGGAGAGAGAGAACGGGAGAGGCAGAGAGAGAATGGGAGAGAGAGAGAACGGGAGCGGGAGGGAGAGAACGGGAGCGGGAGAGGGAGAGAGAGAACGGGAGCGGGAGGGAGAGAACGGGAGCGGGAGAGAGAGAGAGAGAACGGGAGCGGGAGGGAGAGAACGGGAGCGGGAGGGAGAGAACGGGAGCGGGAGAGAGAGAACGGGAGAGGGAGAGAGAGAACACAGCACCCAGTGAATATCTGTGTGTAACTGTATATTTTCATTGTGTGCTCTACTGTGGACATGAGATAAATTGACTTTTGTTTTGACACCCAGTACAATGTTTTACCTGGGAGTCAGTTCCTGTTTTGACATTCAGTACAATGTCTTACCTAGAAGTCAGTTCCTGTTTTGAGATTCAGTACAATGTCTTACCTGGAAGTCAGTTCCTGTTTTGAGATTCAGTACAATGTCTTACCTGGAAGTCAGTTCCTGTTTTGAGATTCAGTACAATGTCTTACCTAGAAGTCAGTTCCTGTGTTGAGATTCAGTACAATGTCTTACCTAGAAGTCAGTTCCTGTTTTGACATTCAGTACAATGTCTTACCTAGAAGTCAGTTCCTGTTTTGACATTCAGTACAATGTCTTACCTAGAAGTCAGTTCCTGTTTTGACATTCAGTACAATGTCTTACCTAGAAGTCAGTTCCTGTTTTGACATTCAGTACAATGTCTTACCTAGAAGTCAGTTCCTGTTTTGACATTCAGTACAATGTCTTACCTGGAAGTCAGTTCCTGTTTTGACATTCAGTACAATGTCTTACCTAGAAGTCAGTTCCTGTTTTGACATTCAGTACAATGTCTTACCTAGAAGTCAGTTCCTGTGTTGAGATTCAGTACAATGTCTTACCTAGAAGTCAGTTCCTGTTTTGACATTCAGTACAATGTCTTACCTAGAAGTCAGTTCCTGTTTTGACATTCAGTACAATGTCTTACCTAGAAGTCAGTTCCTGTTTTGACATTCAGTACAATGTCTTACCTAGAAGTCAGTTCCTGTTTTGACATTCAGTACAATGTCTTACCTAGAAGTCAGTTCCTGTTTTGACATTCAGTACAATGTCTTACCTGGAAGTCAGTTCCTGTTTTGACATTCAGTACAATGTCTTACCTAGAAGTCAGTTCCTGTTTTGACATTCAGTACAATGTCTTACCTAGAAGTCAGATCCTGTTTTGACATTCAGTACAATGTGTTACCTGGAAGTCAGTTCCTGTTTTGACATTCAGTACAATGTCTTACCTAGAAGTCAGTTCCTGTTTTGACATTCAGTACAATGTTTTACCTGGAAGTCAGTTCCTTTGCTGTTGAGAGCAACGTTGATGGTGAATGTGGAGGAGTCATGATGAGGTCTCAGGTAGGCTTGTCTGCCGGGGGTGTACTTCACTACGAAGTTCATCACTGCATAGCCCTGTGGAGAACAGGCCCAAATCACACATTTACGGAAATATCTTTCAACATCTCTTAGATCATCCTTATGTGAAGTTAAGGCCAAAATGACATCATGTCATTCCCATCTCTTAGACAGTATCTGCTGATCAACCTACAATCAATTAAACACTGTACAACAGATCTGGATGGGATTAAAACGTTTAGGTTAGTAATTATCATCATGCACTGCTATAATAGATTATGTAATAAAAAATATGAAATATAATAAATAAGGTAACATAATAGTTTATGTAATATAATAGATTATGTAATATAATAGGTTATGTAATGAAATAGTTGATATAATATAATAGATGTAATATAACAGAAGATGTAATATAATAGATATAATATAATAGATGTAATATAACAGAAGATGTAATATAATAGATATAATATAATAGATGTAATATAACAGAAGATGTAATATAATAGATATAATATAATAGATGTAATATAACAGAAGATGTAATATAATAGATATAATATAATAGATGTAATATAACAGAAGATGTAATATAATAGATATAATATAATAGATGTAATATAACAGAAGATGTAATATAATAGATATAATATAATAGATGTAATAATAGGTGTAGTGTAATAGTTGTTATATTACATCATCTATTATATTACATCATCTATTATATTACATCAACTATTATATTACATCTATTATATTACATCAACTATTATATTACATCATCTATTATATTACATCATCTATTATATTACATCTATTATATTACATCATCTATTATATTACATCATCTATTATATTACATCATCTATTATATTACATCTATTATATTACATCATCTATTATATTACATCATCTATTATATTACATCATCTATTATATTACATCTATTATATTACATCATCTATTATATTACATCATCTATTATATTACATCATCTATTATATTACATCTATTACACTACATCTATTATATTATATCTATTATATTACATATATTATATTACATCTATTATATTACATCTATTATATTACATCTATTATATTATATCTATTATATTACATCATATTTTATATTATAACAGATGATGTAATATAATAGATGTAAAATAATAGATATAATATGTAATATAAAAGATGTAGTGTAAAGTTGAAGTAATGTAATAGATGTAATATAATAGATGATGTAATAAAACAGAAGATGTAATATAATAGATGTAATATAATAGATGTAATATAATAGATGTAATATAATAGATAATGTAATAAAACAGAAGATGTAATATAATAGATGTAATATAATAGATGTTTTATAATAGATGTAATATAATAGATGTAATATAATAGATGTAATATAACAGATTATGTAATAATAGATGTAATATAATAGATGTAATATAATAGATAATGTAATAAAACAGAAGATGTAATATAATAGTTGATGTAATATAATAGATAATGTAATAAAACAGAAGATGTAATATAATAGTTGATGTAATATAATAGATGTAATATAATAGATGTAATATAATAGATATAATATAATAGATGTAATTTAATATATGATGTAATATAATAGATATAATATAATAGATGTAATATAATAGATAATGTAATAAAACAGAAGATGTAATATAATAGATGTAATATAATAGATGTAATTTAATATATGATGTAATATAATAGATATAATATAATAGATGTAATATAATAGATAATATAATAAAACAGAAGATGTAATATAATAGATGTAATATAATAGATGTAATATAATAGATGTAATATAATAGATGTAATATAATAGATGTTTTATAATAGATGTAATATAATAGATGTAATATAATAGATGTAATATAACAGATTATGTAATAATAGATGTAATATAACAGATGATGTAATGTAATAGTTGATGTAAAATAATAGTGGATGTAATATAATAGATTATGTAGTATAATAGATGTAATATAGTATAATATGTAGAATAATAGTGTATGTAATGTAGATTATGTAATATAATAGATGATATAACAGTTAATGTAATTTAATAGTTATGTCACGAATATTACCGAAGGTGACTCCCCTTCTTGTTCGGGTGGCGCTCGGCGGTCGTCGTCACCGGTCTACTAGCTATCGCCGATCCTTTGTTCTGTGTTCGTTTGGTTTTGTCTGATTGGTATCACCTGTTTCTTGTTTGGTTGTTAGGGTGGGGTTATATAAGTTTGTTCAGCCCGCTTCTGTTTCGTGCGGGCTTGTTCTTGTCTGTTTTGTGTTAGAGTGATTTTGTTTTGCATTATTCGGGTTTCGCGTTTTCCTGGACATTAAAGCGTGTTTTTCCCACATCCTTTTGCTCTCTGCGCCTGATTCCACACCTCTTCACTCATTAATCGTAACAAGTTAATGTAATTAAATATATAATGTAATATAAAATATGATGTAATGTAATAGTTGATGTCATTTAATATATGATAGATGATGTAACAGTTAATGTAATATAATAGTTGATGTAATTAAATATATAATGTAATATAAAATATGATGTAATATAATATATTAAATATAATAGATGATGTAATATAATAAATGATGCAATAGAGTTGTTGATGTAAAATAATAGTGGATGTAATTTGATGTAATATAATAGACCCTGTCAAATAAAATATGAAATATATTTGATGATCTGTTATAATTTATGTAATATAATAGATGTAATAAGATACATGTCATATAATATTTGATGTTATATAATAGTTGATTTAATATAATAGTTGACGTAATATAATATGATGTAATATAATAAATATAATATAGTAGATGTAATATAATAGATGATGAAATTTGAAATATGATGTAAAATAGATGATGTAATGAAATAGATAATGTAATATAATAGTTGATGTAATATAATAGATTATGTAATATAATAGAAAATGTAGTATAATAGTACTATAATATATTATGTAATACAATAGATGATGTAATATAATAGTTGATGTAATATAATAGTTGATGTAATATAACATAGGTATTATAATAGATGTAATATAATAGATGATGTAATATAATAGTTGATGTAATATAATAGTTGATGTAATATAATAGATGATGTAATATAATAGATGATGTAATATAATAGATGATGTAATATAATAGTTGATGTAATATAATAGATGATGTAATATAATAGTTGATGTAATATAATAGTTGATGTAATATAATAGTTGATGTAATATAATAGTTGATGTAATATAATAGTTAATGTTATATAATAGTTGATGTAATATAATAGATGATGTAATATAATAGATGATGTAATATAATAGTTGATGTAATATAATAGTTGATGTAATATAATAGTTGATGTAATATAATAGATGATGTAATATAATAGTTAATGTTATATAATAGTTGATGTAATATAATAGTTGATGTAATATAATAGATGTAATATAATAGTTGATGTAATATAATAGTTGATATAATATAATAGATGTAATATAATAGTTGATGTAATATAATAGATGTAATATAATAGATGTAATATAATAGTTGATGTAATATAATAGATGATGTAATATAATAGTTGATGTAATATAATAGTCTAGGTAATATAATAATTGATGTAATACTATAGTTGATGTAATATAATAGTTGATGTAAAATAATAGATAATGTAATATAATAGATGATGTAATATCATATATGTAATATAATAGTCGAGGTAATATAATAGTTGATGTAATATAATAGTTGATGTAATATAACAGATGTAATATAACTGATGTAATATAATAGTTGATGTAATATAATAGATGTAATATAATAGTTGATGTAATATAATAGATGTAATATAATAGTTGATGTAATATAATAGATGTAATATAATAGTTGATGTAATATAATAGTTGATGTAATATAATAGTTGATGTAATATAACATAGGTATTATAATAGATGTAATATAATAGATGATGTAATATAATAGTTGATGTAATATAATAGTTGATGTAATATAATAGATGATGTAATATAATAGATGATGTAATATAATAGATGATGTAATATAATAGTTGATGTAATATAATAGATGATGTAATATAATAGTTGATGTAATATAATAGTTGATGTAATATAATAGTTGATGTAATATAATAGTTAATGTTATATAATAGTTGATGTAATATAATAGATGATGTAATATAATAGATGATGTAATATAATAGTTGATGTAATATAATAGTTGATGTAATATAATAGTTGATGTAATATAATAGATGATGTAATATAATAGTTAATGTTATATAATAGTTGATGTAATATAATAGTTGATGTAATATAATAGATGTAATATAATAGTTGATGTAATATAATAGTTGATATAATATAATAGATGTAATATAATAGTTGATGTAATATAATAGATGTAATATAATAGATGTAATATAATAGTTGATGTAATATAATAGATGATGTAATATAATAGTTGATGTAATATAATAGTCTAGGTAATATAATAATTGATGTAATACTATAGTTGATGTAATATAATAGTTGATGTAAAATAATAGATAATGTAATATAATAGATGATGTAATATCATATATGTAATATAATAGTCGAGGTAATATAATAGTTGATGTAATATAATAGTTGATGTAATATAACAGATGTAATATAACTGATGTAATATAATAGTTGATGTAATATAATAGATGTAATATAATAGTTGATGTAATATAATAGATGTAATATAATAGTTGATGTAATATAATAGATGTAATATAATAGTTGATGTAATATAATAGTTGATGTAATATAACATAGGTATTATAATAGATGTAATATAATAGATGATGTAATATAATAGTTGATGTAATATAATAGATTATGTAATTTAATAGATGATCTAACAGTAGTTGTATCATTGCAGACAGACAGATACCTTGGTGTAGTATCGGGAGAAGACTTTGAGAGTGACTTGGGATATGACAGACAGACAGACAGACAGACAGACAGACAGACAGACAGACAGACAGACAGATACCTTGGTGTAGTATCCGGAGATGACTTTGAGAGTGACGGGGGATATGACAGACAGACAGACAGACAGACAGACAGACAGACAGACAGACAGACAGACATACATACAGACAGACAGACAGACAGACAGACAGACAGACAGACAGACAGACAGACAGACAGACAGACAGACACAGACAGACAGACAGACACAGACAGACAGACAGACAGAGACAGACACAGACAGACAGACAGACAGACAGACAGACAGACAGACAGACAGACAGACAGACACAGACAGACACAGACAGACAGACAGACAGACAGACAGACAGACAGACAGACAGACAGACAGATACCTTGGTGTAGTATCCGGAGATGACTTTGAGAGTGACGGGGGATATGACAGACAGACAGACAGACAGACAGACAGACAGACAGACAGACAGACAGACAGACAGATACCTTGGTGTAGTATCCGGAGATGACTTTGAGAGTGACGGGGGATATGACAGACAGACAGACAGACAGACAGACAGACAGACAGACAGACAGACAGACAGACAGACAGACAGATACCTTGGTGTAGTATCCGGAGATGACTTTGAGCGTGACGGGGGATATGACAGACAGACAGACAGACAGACAGACAGACAGACAGACAGACAGACAGACAGACAGACAGACAGACAGACAGACAGACAGATACCTTGGTGTAGTATCCGGAGAAGACTTTGAGAGTGACGGGGGATATGACAGACAGACAGACAGACAGACAGACAGACAGACAGACAGACAGACAGACAGACAGACAGACAGACAGACAGACAGATACCTTGGTGTAGTATCCGGAGAAGACTTTGAGAGTGACGGGGGATATGACAGACAGACAGACAGACAGACAGACAGACAGACAGACAGACAGACAGACAGACAGACAGACAGACAGACAGACAGACAGACAGACAGATACCTTGGTGTAGTATCCGGAGAAGACTTTGAGAGTGACGGGGGATATGAACTCTCTGATGAAGTGTAGCCACTCCTTATCGTAACCGATCTGCTTCATGTGGATGTCATCGGTCGGCACGGTCTCATAGCCGCCGGTGATCCGCTTGTCCTGATTGGAAGAGAGACCAGGGAACAAGAGAACAGCGACGGAACATATTAGCCAGAACCTCGTCCTCCTCTGTTTCTGTGCGATTGTGTGTGTGTGACTGCTGTCTCCAGGGTGATGGTTAGGGATGATGAGAAATGAGTGGTGGGTGGGTTTAAACCGGTCCCTTTGAAGATGAATGATTTGACTCAGCAGACACCAACCTGATGACCCACAGGCTAAGAATTCACCAGAGATCTCAATGCTTAATGGTTGTGTTATTGTGATGTGTGCTCCCCATTGGGTGGGCCTGTCAGGGCCTGGCTCCCCATTGGGTGGGCCTGTCAGGGCCTGGCTCCCCATTGGGTGGGCCTGTCAGGGCCTGGCTCCCCATTGGGTGGGCCTGTCAGGGCCTGGCTCCCCATTGGGTGGGCCTGTCAGGGCCTGGCTCCCCATTGGGTGGGCCTGTGTCCATTTACAGTCTTCGCCCCTGATGAAAACAGCGCATGATGGCAATTGCGCATCACAAATAGCCTACTAACCAACACTTCGGACTAAACTTTATCAATGCCTGGTTTCCATACCCATTGTTGCCTTAGTTAGCATTTACTGGTAGATATAAGTTGAAAAGTCATTCCGGCTACCGATGTCATTCTTCTGTGAGCTGCTCTATGCCAGAACCAGCTGAGAGCTGTACACTCTTACTGCCTGCAGATGATATTCAGCTGAACCTAGGCTGTGTGTGTGTGCTGCACGCATGTGAATATATTTCACTGTCTTGGCGATTGTGTAGGCTACTTTGCCCGTGATTTCTCGATTGTACTACATGACTGATACATTGTAAACCTCCGCTGCACTACTTTGATAGCACCAGTAGGGATTATGAAGTCAGTATAGGCAATGCCCACTTAAACTAAAGTGGGTATACGGTTTATACCTGCGTTTACCCTCCACTATTGGCCCTTAGTGTTTACCCTCCACTACACTACTGGCCCTTAGTGTTTACCCTCCACTACACCACTACACTACTGGCCTTAGTGTTTACCCTCCATTACACCACTGGCCCTTAGTGTTTACTCTCCGCTACACCACTGGCCCTTAGTGTTTACCCTCCACTACACTACTGGCCCTTAGTGTTTACCCTCCACTACACTACTGGCCCTTAGTGTTTACCCACCACTACACCACTGACCCTTAGTGTTTACCCTCCACTACACTACTGACCCTTAGTGTTTACCCTCCACTACACTACTGACCCTTAGTGTTTACCCTCCACTACACCACTGGCCCTTAGTGTTTACCCTCCACTACACTACTGGCCCTTAGTGTTTACCCTCCACTACACCACTGACCCTTAGTGTTTACCCTCCACTACACTACTGGCCCTTAGTGTTTACCCTCCACTACACCACTGACCCTTAGTGTTTACCCTCCACTACACCACTGGCCCTTAGTGTTTACCCTCCACTACACTACTGACCTTAGTGTTTACCCTCCACTACACCACTGACCCTTAGTGTTTAACCTCCACTACACCAGTGGCCCTTAGTGTTTACCCTCCACTACACCAGTGGCCCTTAGTGTTTACCCTCCACTACACTACTGGCCCTTAGTGTTTACCCTCCACTACACCACTGGCCCTTAGTGTTTACCCTCCACTACACCACTGGCCCTTAGTGTTTACCCTCCACTACACCACTACACTACTGGCCCTTAGTGTTTACTCTCCACTACACCACTGGCCCTTAGTGTTTACCCTCCACTACACTACTGACCTTAGTGTTTACCCTCCACTACACCACTACACTACTGGCCCTTAGTGTTTACCCTCCACTACACTACTGGCCCTTAGTGTTTACCCTCCACTACACCAGTGGCCCTTAGTGTTTACCCTCCACTACACTACTGGCCCTTAGTGTTTACCCTCCACTACACCACTGACCCTTAGTGTTTACCCTCCACTACACCACTGGCCCTTAGTGTTTACCCTCCACTACACTACTGGCCCTTAGTGTTTACCCTCCACTACACCACTGGCCCTTTAGTGTTTACCCTCCGCTACACTACTGGCCTTAGTGTTTACCCTCCATTACACCACTGGCCCTTAGTGTTTACTCTCCGCTACACCACTGGCCCTTAGTGTTTACCCTCCACTACACTACTGGCCCTTAGTGTTTACCCTCCACTACACTACTGGCCCTTAGTGTTTACCCTCCACTACACCACTGGCCCTTAGTGTTTACCCTCCACTACACTACTGGCCCTTAGTGTTTGCCCTCCACTACACCACTACACCACTGACCCTTAGTGTTTACCCTCCACTACACTACTGACCCTTAGTGTTTACCCTCCACTACACTACTGACCCTTAGTGTTTACCCTCCACTACACCACTGGTCCTTAGTGTTTACCCTCCACTACACTACTGGCCCTTAGTGTTTACCCTCCACTACACCACTGACCCTTAGTGTTTACCCTCCACTACACTACTGGCCCTTAGTGTTTACCCTCCACTACACCACTGACCCTTAGTGTTTACCCTCCACTACACCACTGGCCCTTAGTGTTTACCCTCCACTACACTACTGACCTTAGTGTTTACCCTCCACTACACCACTGACCCTTAGTGTTTACCCTCCACTACACCACTGACCCTTAGTGTTTAACCTCCACTACACCAGTGGCCCTTAGTGTTTACCCTCCACTACACCAGTGGCCCTTAGTGTTTACCCTCCACTACACTACTGGCCCTTAGTGTTTACCCTCCACTACACCACTGGCCCTTAGTGTTTACCCTCCACTACACCACTGGCCCTTAGTGTTTACCCTCCACTACACCACTGACCCTTAGTGTTTACCCTCCACAACACACTGGCCCTTAGTGTTTACCCTCCACTACACTACTGGCCCTTAGTGTTTACCCTCCACTACACCACTACACTACTGGCCCTTAGTGTTTACTCTCCACTACACCACTGGCCCTTAGTGTTTACCCTCCACTACACTACTGACCTTAGTGTTTACCCTCCACTACACCACTACACTACTGGCCCTTAGTGTTTACCCTCCACTACACTACTGGCCCTTAGTGTTTACCCTCCACTACACCAGTGGCCCTTAGTGTTTACCCTCCACTACACTACTGGCCCTTAGTGTTTACCCTCCACTACACCACTGACCCTTAGTGTTTACCCTCCACTACACCACTGGCCCTTAGTGTTTACCCTCCACTACACTACTGGCCCTTAGTGTTTACCCTCCACTACACCACTGGCCCTTTAGTGTTTACCCTCCGCTACACTACTGGCCTTAGTGTTTACCCTCCATTACACCACTGGCCCTTAGTGTTTACTCTCCGCTACACCACTGGCCCTTAGTGTTTACCCTCCACTACACTACTGGCCCTTAGTGTTTACCCTCCACTACACTAATGGCCCTTAGTGTTTACCCTCCACTACACCACTGGCCCTTAGTGTTTACCCTCCACTACACCACTGGCCCTTAGTGTTTACCCTCCACTACAACACTGGCCCTTAGTGTTTACCCTCCACTACACCACTACACCACTGGCCCTTAGTGTTTACCCTCCACTACACCACTGGCTCTTAGTGTTTACCCTCCACTACACTACTGGCCATTAGTGTTTACCCTCCACTACACTACTGACCCTTAGTGTTTACCCTCCACTACACTACTGGCCCTTAGTGTTTACCCTCCACTACACCACTGACCCTTAGTGTTTACCCTCCACTACACCACTGGCCCTTAGTGTTTACCCTCCACTACACCACTACACTACTGGCCCTCAGTGTTTACCCTCCACTACACCACTGACCCTTAGTGTTTACCCTCCACTACACCACTGACCATAAGTGTTTACCCTCCACTCCACCACTGACCCTTAGTGTTTACCCTCCACTACACCACTGGCCCTTAGTGTTTACCCTCCACTACACTACTGGCCCTTAGTGTTTTCCCTCCACTACACCACTGGCCCTTAGTGTTTACCCTCCACTACACCACTGACCATAAGTGTTTACCCTCCACTACACCACTGACCCTTAGTTTTGACCCTCCACTACACTACTGGTCCTTAGTGTTTACCCTCCACTACACCACTGACACTTAGTGTTTACCCTCCACTACACCACTACACTACTGGCCCTTAGTGTTTACCCTCCACTACACCACTGGCCCTTAGTGTTTATCCTCCACTACACAACTGGCCCTTAGTGTTTACCTTCCACTACACCACTGGCCCTTAGTGTTTACCCTCCACTACACTACTGGCCCTTAGTGTTTACCCTCCACTACACCACTACACTACTGGCCCTTAGTGTTTACCCTCCACTACACTACTGGCCCTTAGTGTTTACCCTCCACTAACCCACTGGCCCTTAGTGTTGACCCTCCACTACACTACTGGCCCTTAGTGTTTACCCTCCACTACACCACTGACCCTTAGTGTTTACCCTCCACTACACCACTGGCCCTTAGTGTTTACCCTCCACTACACCACTGACCCTTAGTGTTTACCCTCCACTACACCACTACACTACTGGCCCTTAGTGTTTACCCTCCACTACACCACTGGCCCTTAGTGTTTACCCTCCACTACACCACTGAAGTTCACCACTGAAGGTCTATAGGTTCACCACTGAAGGTCTATAGGTTCACCACTGAAGGCCTATAGGTTAACCACTGAAGGTCTATAGGTTCACCACTGAAGTTCACCACTGAGGGGCCTATAGGTTCACCACTGAAGGCCTATAGGTTCACCACTGAAGACCTATAGGTTCACCACTATAGTAACCTGTCACACACTGAAGGCCTATAGGTTCACACACTGAAGGTCTATAGGTTCACCACTGAAGGGCCTATAGGTTCACCACTGAAGGCCTATAGGTTCACCACTGAAGAACTATAGGTTCACCACTATAGTAACCTGTCACACACTGAAGGCCTATAGGTTCACACACTGAAGGTCTATAGGTTCACCACTGAAGGGCCTATAGGTTCACCACTGAAGGCCTATAGGTTCACCACTGAAGGGCCTGTAGGTTCACCACTGAAGGGCCTGTAGGTTCACCACTGAAGGCCTATAGGTTCACCACTGAAGGCCTGTAGGTTTACCACTGAAGGCCTATAGGTTTACCACTGAAGGCCTATAGGTTCACCACTGAAGGTCTATAGGTTCACCACTGAAGGGTCTATAGGTTCACCACTGAAGGCCTATAGGTTCACCACCACATCATTTTACAGTATGTACTATGTGCTACGTTTGACCTCTGACCTCGTGGTTGCCTCCAGACCAGGACCCGTAGTGTTCCATCTCCTCCACCAGCTCATCACAGGCTCGCTCCGTGAAGACCGGGAACCAGAACACATCTGGACATGGCTAGAGGAGATCGACACAGACAATTAGAACTAAAGAGTTTTAGGAGAAACAGAGAGATGAGACATCAGGAGACACACAGAGATAGGCTAGAGACAGGTCCACGAATAGAGACACTTACTGAGTCACTGAGGACCTCACTCTGGGATCCACGGCTAGAGACAGGTACTGAGTCACTAGAGACAGGTACTGAGTCACTAGAGACAGGCACTGAGTCACTAGAGACAGGTACTGAGTCACTAGAGACAGGCACTGAGTCACTAGAGACAGGCACCGAGTCACTAGAGACAGGCACTAAGTCACTAGAGACAGGTACTAAGTCACTAGAGACAGGCACCGAGTCACTAGAGACAGGCACCGAGTCACTAGAGACAGGTACCGAGTCACTAGAGACAGGCACTAAGTCACTAGAGACAGGCACTAAGTCACTAGAGACAGGCACTGAGTCACTAGAGACAGGCACTAAGTCACTAGAGACAGGTACTGAGTCACTCGAGACAGGTACTGAGTCACTAGAGACAGGCACTAAGTTGCTAGAGACAGGCACTGAGTCACTAGAGACAGGCACTAAGTCACTAGAGACAGGTACTGAGTCACTAGAGACATGTACTGAGTCACTAGAGACAGGTACTGAGTCACTAGAGACAGGTACTGAGTCACTAGAGACAGGCACTAAGTCACTAGAGACATGCACTAAGTCACTAGAGACAGACACTAAGTCACTAGAGACAGGTAGTGAGTCACTAGAGACAGACACTAAGTCACTAGAGACAGGCACTAAGTCACTAGAGACAGGCACTGAGTCACTAGAGACAGGCACTGAGTCACTAGAGACAGGCACTGAGTCACTAGAGACAGGTACTGAGTCACTAGAGACAGGTACTGAGTCACTACAGACAGGTACTGAGTCACTAGAGACAGGCACTGAGTCACTAGAGACAGGCACTAAGTCACTAGAGACAGGTAGTGAGTCACTAGAGACAGGCACTAAGTCACTAGAGACAGGCACTGAGTCACTAGAGACAGGCACTGAGTCACTACAGACAGGTACTGAGTCACTAGAGACATGTACTGAGTCACTAGAGACAGGTACTGAGACACTAGAGACAGGTACTGAGTCACTAGAGACAGGCACTAAGTCACTAGAGACATGCACTAAGTCACTAGAGACAGACACTAAGTCACTAGAGACAGGTAGTGAGTCACTAGAGACAGACACTAAGTCACTAGAGACAGGCACTAAGTCACTAGAGACAGGCACTGAGTCACTAGAGACAGGCACTGAGTCACTAGAGACAGGCACTGAGTCACTAGAGACAGGTACTGAGTCACTAGAGACAGGTACTGAGTCACTACAGACAGGTACTGAGTCACTAGAGACAGGCACTGAGTCACTAGAGACAGGCACTAAGTCACTAGAGACAGGTAGTGAGTCACTAGAGACAGGCACTAAGTCACTAGAGACAGGCACTGAGTCACTAGAGACAGGCACTGAGTCACTAGAGACAGGCACTAAGTTGCTAGAGACAGGCACTGAGTCACTAGAGACAGGCACTAAGTCACTAGAGACAGGTACTGATTCACTAGAGACATGTACTGAGTCACTAGAGACAGGTACTGAGTCACTAGAGACAGGTACTGAGTCACTAGAGACAGGCACTAAGTCACTAGAGACATGCACTAAGTCACTAGAGACAGGTACTGAGTCACTAAAGACAGGCACTAAGTCACTAGAGACAGACACTAAGTCACTAGAGACAGGCACTAAGTCACTAGAGACAGGCACTGAGTCACTAGAGACAGGTACTGAGTCACTAGAGACAGGCACTGAGTCACTAGAGACAGGTACTGAGTCACTAGAGACAGGTACTGAGTCACTACAGACAGGTACTGAGTCACTAGAGACAGGCACTGAGTCACTAGAGACAGGCACTAAGTCACTAGAGACAGGTAGTGAGTCACTAGAGACAGGCACTAAGTCACTAGAGACAGGCACTGAGTCACTAGAGACAGGCACTGAGTCACTAGAGACAGGCACTGAGTCACTAGTGACAGGCACTGAGTCACTAGAGACAGGCACTAAGTCACTAGAGACATGCACTAAGTCACTAGAGACAGGTACTGAGTCACTAAAGACAGGCACTAAGTCACTAGAGACAGACACTAAGTCACTAGAGACAGGTAGTGAGTCACTAGAGACAGACACTAAGTCACTAGAGACAGGCACTAAGTCACTAGAGACAGGCACTGAGTCACTAGAGACAGGTACTGAGTCACTAGAGACAGGCACTGAGTCACTAGAGACAGGTACTGAGTCACTAGAGACAGGTACTGAGTCACTACAGACAGGTACTGAGTCACTAGAGACAGGCACTGAGTCACTAGAGACAGGCACTAAGTCACTAGAGACAGGTAGTGAGTCACTAGAGACAGGCACTAAGTCACTAGAGACAGGTACTGAGTCACTACAGACAGGTCCTGAGTCACTAGAGACAGGCACTGAGTCACTAGAGACAGGCACTGAGTCACTAGAGACAGGCACTGAGTCACTTAGGACCTCACTCTGGGATCCATGGCTAGAGACACTTACTTTTCACATGACTGTATCTCTGTAACTTAAGATATACACACCTCTTCTAGGTAGTTCTCTGTGAAGATGCGTGTGTAGTTGGGGTGGATGTATTTCTCCTTCCAGTCCTGAGAGAGAGATAGAGAGTTCACTGACCTGCATACCTCTCACGGCTTATCCTCTGGCACTCAGCTCTCAACAGACACTCCCAGACACTCTGCTCTCACCAGACACTCCCAGACACTCTCCTCTCACCAGACACTCCCAGACACTCTGCTCTCACCAGACACTCCCAGACACTCTCCTCTCACCAGACACTCTGCTCTCACCAGACACTCCCAGACACTCTCCTCTCACCAGACACTCCCCTCTCACCAGACACTCCCAGACACTCTCCTCTCACCAGACACTCCCCTCTCACCAGACACTCCCAGACACTCTCCTCTCACCAGACACTCTCCTCTCACCAGACACTCTCCTCTCACCAGACACTCCCCTCTCACCAGACACTCCCAGACACTCTCCTCTCACCAGGCACTCTCCTCTCACCAGACACTCCCCTCTCACCAGACACTCCCCTCTCACCAGACACTCCCAGACACTCTCCTCTCACCAGACACTCTCCTCTCACCAGACACTCCCCTCACCAGACACTCCCAGACACTCTCCTCTCACCAGACACTCCCCTCTCACCAGACACTCCCAGACACTCTCCTCTCACCAGACACTTCCAGACACTCCTCTCTCACCAGACACTCCTCTCTCACCAGACACTCTCCTCTCACCAGACACTCTCCTCTCACCAGACACTCCTCTCTCACCAGACACTCTCCTCTCACCAGACACTCTCCTCTCACCAGACACTCCTCTCTCACCAGAAACTCTGCTCTCCTCTCACCAGACACTCCTCTCACCAGACACTCCTCTCTCACCAGACACTCTCCTCTCACCAGACACTCTCCTCTCACCAGACACTCTCCTCTCACCAGACACTCCTCTCTCACCAGAAACTCTGCTCTCCTCTCACCAGACACTCCTCTCACCAGACACTCCCCTCTCACCAGACACTCCCCTCTCACCAGACACTCCCAGACAAAACCCAGAACTCTCAGTCAGTAAATCACAGATCCTTTTCAGCGAAGCAGAGTTCACTGCATATTTACAGTACATCATATTTTTCATCACTACAAATGAATCAGACAAAAAGGGTAATCGTATCTCACGGTTACCATATCTTAAAACGTATATATACACACAAATCAAACAAAAGCAGGGAGGGAGGATATGAGGACTTACCACTGGATTCTCAAATATTTGCCACAGATCACTGTTGTAATGTGATGTGTTAAAGTTAGCTGTGGAAATTAGCCTTCCAAACTCATGACGGTTTGTAATGTACATGAACATTCCCTGTAGCGGACAGAGAAAGTCAAATTAGCCTTCCAAAGTGGACAGAGTTTCATAAATAGATTGTTTTCTAAGCATATACAATAATAGAGACGATACCGTAAATAGTACCCACATAGTGATTGACATGTCTCACCAGAACATAGTGATTGACATGTCTCACCAGAACATAGTGATTGACATGTCTCACCAGAACATAGTGATTGACATGTCTCACCAGAACACTATCTGACATAATGATTAAGTGTTTAGGAAACCAAAAAATGACAACCACATGTCTATAAATAATAGTGGATCATTTATGGAGAGGTGTGGAAGGGGAGGAGTGAGGAGGTACATGTTAGAGGGAGGGAGAGAAGACATGGAGACATGGGAGGAAGGGGAGGGGAGGGGGATATGGTAGGGGGAGGAAGGGACATGGTAGGGGGAGGGAGGGACATGGTAGGGGAGGAAGGGGAGGGTAGGGGGAGGGAGGGAGAGAAGACATGGAGGGGGAGGAAGGGGAGGGGGACATGGTAGGGGGAGGCAGGGACATGGTAGGGGAGGGAGGGACATGGTAGGGGGAGGCAGGGGAGGGTAGGGGAGGGAGAAGACATGGAGGGGGAGGAAGGGGAGGGGGGGATATGGTAGGGGAGGCAGGGACATGGTAGGGGGATGGAGGGAAATGGCAGGGGGGGACATGGTAGGGGAGGGAGGGACATGGTAGGGAGAGGGGGACAGAGTAGGGGTAGGGAGGGGACATGGTACGGAGAGTGAGAGGACATGGTAGGGGAGGGAGGGACATGGTAGGGGACGGAGGGAAATGGCAGGGGGGACATGGTAGGGGGAGGGAGGGACATGGTAGGGGAGGGAGGGACATGGTAGGGGGAGGGAGGGGACATGGTAGGGGGAGGGAGGGGAAATGGTAGGGAGAGGAGGGGACATGGTAGGGGGAGGGAGGGACATGGTAGGGGAGGGAGGGACATGGTAGGGGAGGGAGGGACATGGTAGGGGGACATGGTAGGGGGTACATGGAAGGGGGACATGGTAGGGGGAGGGAGGGACATGGTAGGGAGAGGGAGGGGATATGGTAGGGAGAGGAGGGGAAATGGTAGGGGGAGTGAGAGGACATGATAGAGGGAGGGAGGGACATGGTAGTGGGAGGGAGGGACATGGTAGGGGGAGGGAGGGACATGGTAGGGGGGACATGGTAGGGGGGAACATGGTAGGGGGAGGGAGGGACATGGTAGGGGGACATGGTAGGGGGACATGGTAGGGGGAGGACATGGTAGGGGAAGGAGGGACATGGTAGGGGGGGGACATGGTAGGGGGGACATGGTAGGGGGGACATGGTAGGGGGAAGGAGGGACATGGTAGGGAGAGGGAGGGGAAATGGTAGGGAGAGGAGGGGACATGGTAGGGGGAGTGAGAGGACATGATAGAGGGAGGGAGGGACATGGTAGTGGGAGGGAGGGACATGGTAGGGGGGGACATGGTAGGGGAGGGAGGGACATGGTAGGGGGACATGGTAGGGGGGACATGGTAGGGTGAGGGAGGGACATGGTAGGGGGGACATGGTAGGGGGAGGGACATGGTAGGGGGGACATGGTAGGGGGAGGGACATGGTAGGGGGACATGGTAGGGAAAGGAGGGACATGGTAGGGGGACATGGTAGGGGGACATGGTAGGGGGACATGGTAGGGGGGGGGACATGGTAGGGGGGACATGGTAGGGGAGGGAGGGACATGGTAGGGGGGACATGGTAGGGGGGACATGGTAGGGGGAGTGAGAGGACATGATAGAGGGAGGGAGGGACATGGTAGTGGGAGGGAGGGACATGGTAGGGGGGGACATGGTAGGGGGGGAACATGGTAGGGGAGGGAGGGACATGGTAGGGGGGGACATGGTAGGGGGGACATGGTAGGGGAGGACATGGTAGGGGGAAGGAGGGACATGGTAGGGGGGACATGGTAGGGGGACATGGTAGGGGGGGACATGGTAGGGGAAGGAGGGACATGGTAGGGGGACATGTTAGGGGGGGACATGGTAGGGGGGGATATGGTAGGGAAAAGGAGGGACATGGTAGGGGGACATGGTAGAGGGGACATGGTAGGGGGGACATGGTAGGGGGACATGGTAGAGGGAGGGAGGGACATGGTAGGGGGACATGGTAGGGGGGACATGGTAGGGAGGGGACATGGTAGGGGGGACACATGGTAGGGGGAACATGGTAGGGGGACATGGTAGGGGGGGACATGGTAGGGGGAGGGAGGGACATGGTAGGGGGAGGGAGGGGAAATGGTAGGGAGAGGAGGGGACATGGTAGGGGAGTGAGAGGACATGATAGAGGGAGGGAGGGACATGGTAGTGGGAGGGAGGGACATGGTAGGGGGACATGGTAGGGGGAGGGAGGGACATGGTAGGGGCGGACATGGTAGGGGGGGACATGGTAGGGTGAGGGAGGGACATGGTAGGGGGGGACATGGTAGGGGGGGAGGGACATGGTAGGGAGGGGGACATGGTAGGGGGAGGGACATGGTAGGGGGACATGGTAGGGAAAGGAGGGACATGGTAGGGGGGGACATGGTAGGGGGACATGGTAGGGGGACATGGTAGGGGGGGACATGGTAGGGGGACATGGTAGGGGAGGGAGGGACATGGTAGGGGGACATGGTAGGGGGACATGGTAGGGGAGGGAGGGACATGGTAGGGGGACATGGTAGGGGGAGGGACATGTTAGGGGGGCATGGTAGGGGGAGGGACATGGTAGGGGGGACATGGTAGGGGGACATGGTAGGGGGGACATGGTAGGGGGGACATGGTAGGGGGGGACATGGTAGGGGAAGGGAGGGACATGGTAGGGGGACATGGTAGGGGGGAGGGACATGGTAGGGGGGACATGGTAGGGGGTGGGACATGGTAGGGGGACATGGTAGGGGGACATGGTAGGGGGACATGGTAGAGGGAGGGAGGGACATGGTAAGGTGAGACATGGTTGGGAGGGGACATGGTAGGGGGAGGGAGGGACATGGTAGGGGGACATGGTAGGGGGAGGGAGGGACATGGTAGGGGGGACATGGTAGGGGAGGACATGGTAGGGGGGGGGACATGGTAGGGGGGACATGGTAGAGGGAGGGAGGGACATGGTAAGGGGAGACATGGTTGGGAGGGGACATGGTAGGGGGGGACATGGTAGGGGGACACAGTAGGGGGGCACGGTAGGGGGAGGGTGGCAGGTGGCTGGACTAGTCATTCAGACTAGGCGTTCTGTCTTTCTCCCCTTGACAAATCACAGCTGGGTTGTTTTGAAAATTATGTCTCCAATTTATGAATTATGATTTTCATGATGTGGTTTTTGGCGGGAGCGTGTCCTGCTGGGAGTAAAAAGGTGTAGCTAAGGTCTAAACAGCTAGCCTAGTCTGAGACGGTCAGAGCGTTGGGGAGAAAAGCTGGTGACATAGTTGTGGGGGTTAGGGGGCGAAGGGATTGGCTGTGGGGGGTTTAAATAATCATGGATGCAGCTTGCAACTTGCAGGTGGCCAATACTATAGCTCCGTTACTATAGCTCCGTTACTATAGCTCCGTGACTATAGCTCCGTGACTATAGCTCCGTTACTATAGCTCTGTGAATATAGATCAGTTACTATAGTTCCGTTACTATAGCTCCGTTACTAAAGCTCCGTTACTATAGCTCCGTTACTATAGCTCCGTTACTATAGCTCCGTGACTATAGCTCTGTGAATATAGATCAGTTACTATAGTTCCGTTACTATAGCTCCGTTACTAAAGCTCCGTTACAATAGCTCCGTTACTATAGCTCCGTGACTATAGCTCCGTTACTAAAGCTCCGTTAGTATAGCTCCGTTACTATAGCTCCGTGACTATAGCTCCGTGACTATAGCTCCGTGACTATAGCTCCGGGACTATAGCTCCGTTACTATAGCTCCGTTACTATAGCTCCGTTACTATAGCTCCGTTACTAAAGCTCCGTTACTATAGCTCCGTGACTATAGCTCCGTGACTATAGCTCCGTGACTATAGCTCTGTGAATATAGATCAGTTACTATAGTTCCATTACTATAGTTCCGGTACTATAGCTCCGTTACTATAGCTCCGTTACTATAGCTCCGTTACTATAGCTCCGTTACTATAGCTCCGTTACTATAGCTCCGTGACTATAGCTCAATTTCTATAGCTCCGTTACTATAGCTCAGTTACTATACGTCCGTTACTATAGCTCCGTTACTATAGCTCCGTGACTATAGCTCCGTGACTATAGCTCCGTGAATATAGCGCTGTTACTATAGCTCCGTGACTATAGCTCCGTCACTATAGTAGCTCTGTTACTATAGTAGCTCCGTTACTATAGTAGCTCCGTTACTATAGTAGCTCCGTTACTATAGCTCCGTTACTATAGCTCCGTTACTATAGCTCCATTACTAAGGCTCCGTTACTAAGGCTCCGTTACTAAGGCTCCGTTACTAAGGCTCTGTTACTATGGCTCCGTTACTATGGCTCCGATACTATGGCTACATTACTATGGTTACGTTACTATGGTTACATTACTATGGCTACATTACTATGGCTACATTACTATGGCTCCGTTACTATGGCTACATTACTATGGCTACATTACTGTGGCTACATTACTATGGCTACATTACTATGGCTACATTACTATGGTTACATTACTATGGCTACATTACTATGGCTACATTACTATGGCTACATTACTATGGTTACATTACTATGGCTACATTACTATGGCTACATTACTGTGGCTACGTTACTATGGCTCCGTTACTATGGCTCCGTTACTATGGCTACGTTACTATGGTTACGTTACTATGGCTACGTTACTATGGCTACGTTACTATGGCTCCGTTACTATGGCTACATTGCTATGGCTACATTACTATGGTTACGTTACTATGGCTACGTTACTATGGCTACATTACTATGGCTCCGTTACTATGGCTCCGTTACTATGGCTCCGTTACTATGGCTACATTACTATGGTTACGTTACTATGGCTACGTTACTATGGCTACATTACTATGGCTACATTACTGTGGCTACATTACTATGGCTACATTACTATGTCTACATTACTATGGCTACATTACTGTGTCTACATTACTATGTCTACATTACTATGGCTACATTACTATGGCTACATTACTATGGCTACATTATTATGGCTACATTACTATGGCTACATTACTGTGGCTACATTACTGTGGCTACATTACTATGGCTACATTACTATGGCTACATTACTGTGGCTACATTACTGTGGCTACATTACTATGGCTACATTACTGTGGCTACATTACTATGGCTACATTACTATGTCTACATTACTATGGCTACATTACTATGGCTACATTACTGTGGCTACATTACTGTGGCTACATTACTATGGCTACATTACTGTGGCTACATTACTATGGCTACATTACTATGTCTACATTACTATGGCTACATTACTATGGCTACATTACTGTGGCTACATTACTGTGGCTACATTACTATAAGCTACATTACTGTGGCTACATTACTGTGGCTACATTACTATGGCTACATTACTATGGCTACATTACTATGGCTACATTACTGTGGCTACATTACTATGGCTACATTACTATGGCTACATTACTGTGGCTACATTACTATGGCTACATTACTACAGCTCCATTACTATGGCTACATTACTATGGCTACATTACTGTGGCTACATTACTATAGCTCCGTTACTATGGCTACATTACTGTGGCTACATTACTATGTCTACATTACTATGGCTACATTACTATGGCTACATTATTATGGCTACATTACTATGGCTACATTACTGTGGCTACATTACTGTGGCTACATTACTATGGCTACATTACTATGGCTACATTACTGTGGCTACATTACTGTGGCTACATTACTATGGCTACATTACTGTGGCTACATTACTATGGCTACATTACTATGTCTACATTACTATGGCTACATTACTATGGCTACATTATTATGGCTACATTACTATGGCTACATTACTGTGGCTACATTACTATGGCTACATTACTATGGCTACATTACTGTGGCTACATTACTGTGGCTACATTACTATGGCTACATTACTGTGGCTACATTACTATGGCTACATTACTATGTCTACATTACTATGGCTACATTACTATGGCTACATTACTGTGGCTACATTACTGTGGCTACATTACTGTGGCTACATTACTATGGCTACATTACTGTGGCTACATTACTATGGCTACATTACTGTGGCTACATTACTATGGCTATCACGGACGGATCAGATCGTTATTCCTCCTTCTAAATACTCCTTGCAGCACTGAAGGGACTGCACCACAAAAGCTTTGAAATGGATTGTCGATAAAAGATATGACCAAAAGTAGGTGCTTCCTGTGTATCTAACCTCAGTCATGACAGATAGGTCAACATCGATTTCCAAAGGCTTAGGCCTGAGAGATATACAGCTTCATCTCTATCGGTTTGGCAGAGCTTCTCTAAGAGGCCTCGGCAAACATTCTGAAAGACTTCTCTAGAGATGATTCGATGTTTTTTACGTTCAAATGATCATTTATCACAGAAACAGATCTGTTAGGTTTGATCTGGTAATGCTCTGATGGGAAAACATGTTCATAAGAATTCTGGTACTGATTCCTCAATTTCGTAGGGTGGCTGAAACCATTAAAAAACACCAAATGGTTTCCTACCAGTGTTGGACATATGCCAACATTGGTTGGACATTGTAAACCTACATTGTAAACCTACGTTATAGGTAAACCTACATTGTAAACCTACGTTATAGGTAAACCTACATTGTAAACTTACATGGTAAACCTACATTGTAAACCTACATTGTAAACCTACGTTATAGGTAAACCTAAATTGTAAACCTACATTGTAAACCTACATTGTAAACCTACATTGTAAACCTTCATTGTAAACCTACATTGTAAACCTACATGGTAAACCTACATGGTAAACCTACATTGTAAACCTACATGGTAAACCTACATTGTAAACCTACATTGTAAACCTACATTGTAAACCTACATTGTAAACCTTCATTGTAAACCTACGTTATAGGTAAACCTACATTGTAAACCTACATGGTAAACCTACATTGTAAACCTACATTGTAAACCTACATTGTAAACCTACGTTGTAAACCTTCATTGTAAACCTACATGGTAAACCTACATTGTAAACCTTCATTGTAAACCTACATTGTAAACCTTCATTGGAAATTGATATTGACACCAAATAGAATAATGAAAGCAGTTAAAAACCTTTGGAACTCTGAGCATATGGAATGTTTCCGGGTTGGGGGACTCTTTTTCTCTGTGATTGGTCTAAAACGAAGGAAAATCACCATGTAAATGTTGTAACGTTACGTTTTGTCAGAGAGAGAGAGAGCTTGATAGATAGGTAGGTAAGACGTAACATACAGGAGGAGGAGGCATGGGAAGGAGATGAGCTTGCTGCATTGCACGAGGAAGACCAAGATTCCCTCTGAAGCTGATGTTTTGGTAGTTATTATCTTAGTAAGTGGTGCATGCTGGGACAGAGTGAAGTGACGTAGCAGAGCTCCATGGTAGTAGGTGTTAGCATGGGGTGACATGTGACGGGATGCCATAACGTTCAGCTGGACAGACAGACTAGTTCAAAGTCTACAAGGACAAGGTTTGGAAATCAGCCAGACATTTCCATTGTTTGGACATGGTCACATGACACAGACGAGCAGAAGAGGAGGAGGAGGAGGAAAGGAGGTGCAAAATGATGGGACCAGTAGAGCGGAGAGCCCTGCACGCACCAAAGATGCTGGAGATCATCATGCCTTAAGGACATACAAACACATGGAGACAGACTGGGTACAGGATACCGCAGCAGATGGTTACCTAACATAAACTAACGTAACCTAACATTAAATCACCTAATATAACATAAACTAACATAACCTAACATTACATCACCTAATATAACATAACCTAACATAACATAACCTAATATAAACTAACATAACCTAACATAATATTAACTAACATAACCTAACATAATATTAACTAACATAAACTAACATTATCATCACCTAACATAAAGTAACATAACCTAACATTATCATCACCTAACATAAAGTAACATAACCTAACATTATCATCACCTAACATAAAGTAACATAACCTAACATTATCATCACCTAACATAAAGTAACATAACCTAATCTAACACAAATTAACATAAACATAAATGAACATAACCTAAGAAAAACGATCAATAACTAACATAGCGTAACATAATTTAACACAACCTAACATAACCTAATATAAACTAAACTAACACAACGTAATCTAACATAACCTAACCTGAACTAAAATAAACTGATAAACATGAACTAACATAACCTAACAAAAGTATCATTAACTAATATAACTTAAACCTAAAATATACAGGACATCTGGTTGGTATATTCAATCTCTCCCTATCCCAGTCTGCTGTCCCCACTTGCTTCAAGATGTCCACCATTGTTCCTGTACCCAAGAAGGCAAAGGTAACTGAACTAAATGACAATAACGCCCTGTAGCACTCCTGTCATCATTAAGTGCTTTGAGAGGCTAGTTAAGAGGCTAGTTAGGCTAGTTAAGTCCACATTACCTGATACCCTAGACCCACTTCAATTTGCATACCGCCCCAATAGATCCACAGACAATGTATTTGCCATCACTCTGCACACTGACCTATCCCATCTGGACAAGAGGAATACCTATGTAAGAATGCTGTTTAATGACTATAGCTCAGCCTTCAACACCGTAGTACCATAGTACCAGTATCAAGCTAACCAATAAGCTCAGGGCCCTGGGTCTGAACTCCACCCTATGCACCTCGGTCCTGGACCTCCTGACGGGCCTCCCCCGGGTGGTGAAGGTAGGAAACAACACTTCCACTATGCTGATCCTCAACACAGGGACCCCACAAGGGTGTGTGCTCAGCCCCCTCCGGTACTCCCTGTTCATCTATGACTCCAACTCAATCATCAAGTTTGCAGACGACACAACAGTAGTAGGCCTGATTAACCAACAATGACGAGACAGCCTACAGGGAGGAGGTGAGGAGCCTGTGAGAGGGGTGCCTGTGAAATAACCTCTCCCTCAATGCCAACAAAATGAAGGAGCTGATCATGGACTTCAGGAAACAGCAGAGGGAGCACGCCCCTCTCCACATGGACAGGACCGCAGTGGAGACGCTGGAAAGTTAAGTTCCTCTGTGTACATATCACTGACAATCAGAATTGGTCCACCCACACAGACAGTGTGGGGAAGAAGGCGCAAGAGCGCCTTTTCAACCTCAGGAGGCTGAAGATAAGCATATAATAACCAGATGTCCTGTACACTCTCATATTCTAAACAGAGTATTATTGCCAATTCAGGAGCTGCTAACTAGATAATCTGAGTGGTTTTACCAGTTCTCTAGCGTGTCTGCACAGAGCCATGTCGGGATCCAGTTTCTCCAAAACAAAATGGTTCCTCTCCTTCAACTGGTTTCTCAGGACCTCTCCCTTTATCAAGTAGATATGAGCCATGTAGGGAATGTTCCATACACCCCTGAGAAAAGAGCGAGAGAGACAGAGACCATTTGCATATTGTTACAACATTGCCAATAATATAATATAACATTTGAAATGTCTATATTATTTTACAACTATTGTGAGTGTTAAGTGTACTGTTCATTTTTTTATTGTTTATTTCTCTTTTGTTTCTTGTCTATTTCACTTGCTTTGGCAATGTATACATCTGTTTCCCATGCCAATAAAGCCCCTTGAATTGAATTTTGAATTGAGAGAGAGGAGAGAGAGAGATATGGATTGAGAAATATATAGAGAGACCAGAGAGAAAGAGAGAGCAGAGATAGAGCGAAAGATACAGAGAGAGAGAGAGAGAGGGTTTAGTTTTAGTACTGACAATAAGTCATATTAATCAGCTGCAATACATATTGTTCATTATATTCAACATGTCATGATCTGGAACATGATCACTCTCCTGGTTTAGAAAGACAAGGTCTGGTTTAGGAAGACAGAGGTGTGGTTTAGGAAGACAGAGGTGTGGTATAGGAAGACAGAGGTGTGGTTTAGGAAGACAGAGGTGTGGTTTAGGAAGACAGAGGTGTGGTTTAGGAAGACAAGGTCTGGTTTAGGAAGACAGAGGTGTGGTTTAGGAAGACAGGGGTCTGGTTTAGGAAGACAGAAGTCTGGTTTAGGAAGACAGAAGTCTGGTTTAGGAAGACAGAAGTCTGGTTTAGGAAGACAGAAGTCTGGTTTAGGAAGACAGAAGTCTGGTTTAGAGGTCTTTCCTAAAACAGATCCTTTACGGTTTATTTTACACACAACCAATCACTCACATAACCCATAAACCCTGGCCCTGACAACAAGGTATACTACCTAGTAAACTAACTAGTAACCCATAAACCCTGGCCCTGACAACAAGGTATACTACCTAGTAAACTAACTAGTAACCCATAAACCCTGGCCCTGACAACAAGGTATACTACCTAGTAAACTAACTAGTAACCCATAAACCCTGGCCCTGACAACAAGGTATACTACCTAGTAAACTAACTAGTAACCCATAAACCCTGGCCCTGACAACCAGGTATACTACCTAGTAAACTAACTAGTAACCCATAAACCCTGGCCCTGACAACAAGGTATACTACCTAGTAAACTAACTAGTAACCCATAAACCCTGGCCCTGACAACCAGGTATACTACCTAGTAAACTAACTAGTAACCCATAAACCCTGGCCCTGACAACCAGGTATACTACCTAGTAAACTAACTAGTAACCCATAAACCCTGGCCCTGACAACCAGGTATACTACCTAGTAAACTAACTAGTAACCCATAAACCCTGGCCCTGACAACCAGGTATACTACCTAGTAACCCATATACCCTGGCCCTGACAACCTGGTAAACTAACTAGTAACCCATATACCCTGGCCCTGACAACATAGTAAACTATCTAGTAACCCATATACCCTGGCCCTGACAACCTAGTAAACTATCTAGTAACCCATATACCCTGGCCCTGACAACCTAGTAAACTATCTAGTAACCCATATACCCTGGCCCTGACAACCTAGTAAACTATCTAGTAACCCATATACCCTGGCCCTGACAACCTAGTAAACTATCTAGTAACCCATATACCCAGGCTATGACAACCTAGTAAACTAACTAGTAACCCATATACCCAGGCTATGACAACCTAGTAAACTATCTAGTAACCCATATACCCTGGCCCTGACAACCTAGTAAACTATCTAGTAACCCATATACCCTGGCCCTGACAACCTAGTAAACTATCTAGTAACCCATATACCCAGGCTATGACAACCTAGTAAACTATCTAGTAACCCATATACCCAGGCTATGACAACCTAGTAAACTAACTAGTAACCCATATACCCAGGCTATGACAACCTAGTAAACTATCTAGTAACCCATATACCCTGGCCCTGACAACCTAGTAAACTAACTAGTAACCCATATACCCAGGCTATGACAACCTAGTAAACTATCTAGTAACCCATATACCCAGGCTATGACAACCTAGTAAACTATCTAGTAACCCATATACCCTGGCCCTGACAACATAGTAAACTATCTAGTAACCCATATACCCAGGCTATGACAACCTAGTAAACTATCTAGTAACCCATATACCCTGGCCCTGACAACCTAGTAAACTATCCAGTAACCCATATACCCAGGCTATGACAACCTAGTAAACTATCTAGTAACCCATATACCCAGGCTATGACAACCTAGTAAACTATCTAGTAACCCATATACCCAGGCTATGACAACCTAGTAAACTATCTAGTAACCCATATACCCAGGCTATGACAACCTAGTAAACTAACTAGTAACCCATATACCCAGGCTATGACAACCTAGTAAACTATCTAGTAACCCATATACCCTGGCCCTGACAACATAGTAAACTATCTAGGAGCTTTCACAGTTTAAAGGTATAATTTTGTGGCACTGTGGCTTCCATGAAACAGATCAGTGTGTGAGAAATACTCCTAAATGTACAAATCACCCAGAATGTTGATATACAGGAGTGATAGTTTATAGGAAGAACCCGACCTCATTGGTTGTGGACAGGACACTCACACACGCCAACCCCATTGGTTGAGGACAGGACACTCACACACGCCAACCCCATTGGTTGAGGACAGGAGACTTACACACGCTTGCTCTGCACGATGTCGATGTAGTCTTCAGAACGGGCATAGTAACCATCCAGACTCAACGCACCCCAGAAGTTGGACCACAGCTTGCCATGACGAGTGACAAGGGGACCAATTATTTTCCTGTAGAAAAGAGAAGAAGAAGAAGGAGGAGAAGAAGAATAAGAAGAAGACGAAGAAGACGAAGAAGAAGAGGAAAAGACTCAGGGGGCTAATTTGATATAGAGGAGACATAACCCACTCTATTAAATTATTCAAAAAACAGGAACATTTTACATTTGGCTAGAAAAGGAAATTATGTCAACAGAGAAAAATGGCCTCACGTGTGCTACCTACAGTATATCCCACCAATATAATCCCCTATATCCCACCAATAGAATCCCCTATATCCCACCAATAGAATCCCCTATATCCCACCAATAGAATCCCCTATATCCCACCAATAGAATCCCCTATATCCCACCAATAGAATCCCCTATATCCCACCAATAGAATCCCCTATATCCCACCAATAGAATCCCCTATATCCCCCCACTAGAATCCCCTATATCCCCCCACTAGAATCCCCTATATCCCACAATAGAATCCCCTATATCCCACCAATAGAATCCCCTATATCCCACCAATAGAATCCCCTATATCCCACCAATAGAATCCCCTATATCCCACCAATAGAATCCCTATATCCCACCAATAGAATCCCTATATCCCACCAATAGAATCCCCTATATCCCACCAATAGAATCCCTATATCCCTCCAATAGAATCCCTATATCCCCCACTAGAATCCCTATATCCCACCAATAGAATCCCTATATCCCCCAATAGAATCCCATATATCCCACCAATAGAATCCCCTATATCCCCCACTAGAATCCCTATATCCCCCACTAGAATCCCCTATATCCCACCAATAGAATCCCCTATATTCCACCAATAGAATCCCCTATATCCCTCCACTAGAATCCCCTATATCCCCCCACTAGAATCCCCTATATCCCACCAATAGAATCCCCATACTTTAACGATGACAGCTTCTCCATCCTAGAGGGGAGATCAATCCTTTCCAGCCTCAGGAACATGTACTAGTCTGTGGTGACCTAAATGCCAGAACCGGACAAGAACCTGACACCCTCAGCACACAGGGGGACAAACACCTACTTGGAGGTTACAGTATTTACTCCAAAATATGACCCCCTAGAAACAACTATGACAAACCTACCAACAAAAATGGTTCACAACTTCTGCAGTTATGTCGCACGCTGGGTCTGTACATAGTCAATGGTAGGCTTCGAGGGGACTAATTCGGTAGGTACACCTACAGCTTATAGCTCATCCCTTGCCAGTTATAAGTTTGATTATTTTATTACTGACCTCAATCCAGATCCTCTTAGACCATTCACAGTCAGCCCACTAACATCCCTATCAGATGACAGCAAAACCCCAGTCTCTCTGAACAGAGCTATAACTCAATCATGATGCATCAAAGCTAAAGGATCTGAATAATATTAAGAAATGCTATAGAAGGAAGGAAAGTAGTGTGGAAACCTACCAAAAAACAACTAGGGAACAACACATTCAATCCCTTTTAGACAACTTCCTGGAGAAAACATTTCACTGTAATTCTTTTAATTTAACTAGATAAGTCAGTTCCGAACAAATTCCGAACAAATTCTTATTTTCAATGACAGGCTAGGAACAGTGGATTAACTGCCTTGTTCAGATCAACAGATTGTTACCTTGTCAGCTTGCGGATTTGATCTTGCATCCTTTCAGTTACAAAGACCCCAGCCTCCTAGTCATAGACTGTTCTCTCTACTAGCGCATGGCAAGCGGTACCGGAGTGCCAAGTCTAGGACAAAAAGGTTTCTCAACAGTTTTTATCCCCAAGCCGTAAGACTCCTGAACAGGTAACGAAATGGTTACCTGGACTATTTGCATTGTGTGCCCCCCCAACCCCTCTTTTTACGCTGCTGCTACTCTCTGCTCATCATATATGCATAGTTACTTTAACTATACATTCATGTACATACTACCTCAATTGGCCCAACCAAACAGTGCTCCCGCACATTGGCTAACCAGGCCATCTGCATTGTGTCCCACCACCACCCGCCAACCCCTCTTTTACACTACTGCTCTGTTCATCATATATGCATAGTCAGTTTAACGATACCGACATGTACATACTACCTCAATAAGCCTGGCTAACAGATGTCTGTACATAGCCTTGCTACTCTTTTTTCAAATGTCTTTTTACTGTTGTTTTGTTTCTTTACTCACACACACACACACACACACACACACACACACACACACACACACAAATGCACACACGCACACAACCTTTTTTTCCACACCATTGGTTAGAGCCTGTAAGTAAGCATTTCAGTGTAAGGTTTACACCTGTTGTATTCGGCGCACGTGACAAATACACTTTGATTTGATTTGAAGTCAAACACTCTAACCACTAGGCTACCTGCCGCCTTCACCTTCACCCCACCTACACCCCACCTTCACCCCACCTTCACTTCACCCCACCTTCACCTTCACCCCACCTACACCCCACCTTCACCCCACCTTCACTTCACCCCACCTACACCCCACCTTCACCCCACCTTCACTTCACCCCACCTTCACCCCACCTACACCCCACCTTCACCCCACCTTCACCCCACCTTCACCTTCACCCCACCTTCACTGTAATAGTGTAAACTTTGCAGTATAAAGCCTAAGACTATATTTGAGTTTTCAACTTCCCTATCAAATCTAAAAATTACAAATCAGACAACCTAAGAAAATCAACAACAATGACAAATGATTTGAAGAAGAATGCAAAAACCTGTCCAACCAAAAACACAGAGACCCAGAAAACCTGAGTCTACGGCTTCACTATGGTGAATCACTACAACTATAGAGACCCAGAAAACCTGAGTCTACGGCTTCACTATGGTGAATCACTACAACTATAAAGACCCAGAAGACCTGAGTCTACGGCTTCACTATGGCGAATCACTACAACTATAAAGACCCAGAAAACCTGAGTCTACGGCTTCACTATGGTGAATCACTACAACTATAAAGACCCAGAAAACCTGAGTCTACGGCTTCACTATGGCGAATCACTACAACTATAAAGACCCAGAAAACCTGAGTCTACGGCTTCACTATGGCGAATCACTACAACTATAAAGACCCAGAAAACCTGAGTCTACGGCTTCACTATGGCGAATCACTACAACTATAAAGACCCAGAAAACCTGAGTCTACGGCTTCACTATGGCGAATCACTACAACTATAAAGACCCAGAAAACCTGAGTCTACGGCTTCACTATGGTGAATCACTACAACTATAAAGACCCAGAAAACCTGAGTCTACGGCTTCACTATGGTGAATCACTACAACTATAGAGACCCAGAAAACCTGAGTCTACGGCTTCACTATGGTGAATCACTACAACTATAGAGACCCAGAAAACCTGAGTCTACGGCTTCACTATGGCGAATCACTACAACTATAAAGACCCAGAAGACCTGAGTCTACGGCTTCACTATGGCGAATCACTAAAACAACACAGAATTACACTACGGAAAAAGAAGGAACAGCACGTCAGAAATCAGCTCAATGTAATTGAATAATCCATAGAATCTAATGACTTGGAAAACACTAAACAAACAACAACACAAATAGTTATCTATCCAAAACGGAGATGTGTGGATAAACCACTTCTCCAATCTTTTTGTCTCTTTAACAAAGAACAAACAGCAAAAACATATACATGATCCAATACAAATCTTTGAATCAACTACTAAAGATTACCAGAATCCACTGGATTCTCCAATGACCTTAAATGAGCTACAGGACAAAATAAAAAACCCTCCAACCCAAAGACCTGTGGTGTTGATGGTATCCTACATGAAATAACAAAAATATACAGACCACAAATTCTTAAACTTAAACATCATCCTCAGCTCTGGCATCTTCCCCAATATTTGGAAGCAAGGACTGACAACCCCAATCCACAAAAGTGGAGACAAATTTGACCCCAATATCTACCATGGGATATGAGTCAACAGCAACCTTGGAAAAATACTCTGCATTATAATTAACAGCAGACTTCTACATTTCCTCAGTTAAAAAAATGTACTGAGCAAATGTCAAATTGTTTTTTTTTTAACAAATTACTGTACGACAGACTACGTATTCACCCTGCACACCCTAATAGACAAACAAAAACAAAACACCTCAAATTGGACGAAGAGTTCTTCTCCAATGAGTCGGGACTAAGACTACTACACCCAGCCAGGACCCAATCCCTGTGATTTACTGGAGAAGGAAACTAAGATATCGAGCCAAAAGATCTGGGTGCCTTGCGAGGATCAGGCAACGAGTGGCTAATCTTCCCTCTGTTCTGCTAGCTAACGTTCAATCGCTGTAAAATAAATGGGATGAACTGAAAGCAGGTATATCCTACCAACGGAATATTAAAAACTGTAATATCTTATGTTTCATCGAGTCGTGGCTGAACGACGACATTAAGAACATACAGCTGGTAGGTTATACACTCTATCGGTAGGATAGAAGAGCAGCCTCTGGTAAGACATGGAGGGGGGGGGAGCATTTATGTAAACAACAGCTGGTGGGTTATACACTATCGGCAAGACAGAACAGCAACCTCTGGTAAGACATGGGACGGGGTCCTATGTATTTATGTAAACAACAGCTGGTGCGTGATATAGTCTCAAGGTTTTGCTCGCTTCATGATAAGCTGTAGACTGCACTATCTACCAAGAGAGATTTCATCCGTATTTTTCATAGCTGTCTACATAAAACTGCATTCAATTAGCTGTATTCCACCAAAAAACAGGAAAACGCTCATCTAGTGGGCTTTTAATGCAAGGAATCTTAAATCAGTTCTACTGAATTTCTATCAGCATGTTAAATGTCTAACCAGAGGGAAAGACAATTCTGGACTACCTTTACTCCACACACAGAGACACACACGTACAAAACTCTCCCTCGCCCTGCATTTGGCAAATCTGACCATAACTCCATCCTTCTGATTTCTGCTAACAAGCTAAAATTATAGCAGGAAGCACCAGTGACTCGGCCAATAAAAAAGTGGTCAGATGTAGCAGATGCTAAACTACAGGATTGCTTTGCTATCACAGACTGTAATATGTTCCGGGGATTCTTCTGATGGCATTGAGGAGAACACCACATCAGCCACAGGCTTTATCAATAAGTACATCAAGGATGTTGTCCCCACAGTGACTGTACGTACATACCCCAACCAGAAGCCATGGATTACTGGCAACATTCACACGGAAGCTTATAACAAATCCCGCTATGCCCTCCGACGAACCATCAAACAGGCAAAGCATCAGTACAGGAATAAGATCGAATCGTACTGCATCGGCTCCAACGCTCGTCGGATGTGGCAGGGCCTGCAAACTATTACAGACTACAAAGGGAATCACAGCTGAGAATTGCCCAGTGATATGAGCTTACCAGACGAGATAAATAAATTCTACGCTCGCTTCGAGGCAAGTAACACTGAAACATGCATCAGAGCACCAGCTGTTTCGGATGACTGTGTGATCACGTTCTCCGCAGCCGATGTGAGTAAGACCTTTAAACAGGTCAAAAGGCCGCTCGGCCATATGGATTACCAGGACGTGTGCTTCAAGCATGCGCTGAACCAACTGGCAAGTGTCGTCACTGACATTTTCAACCTCTCCCTGTCTGAGTCTGTAATACCAACATGTTTTAAGCAGACCACCATAGTGCCTGTGCCCAAGAACACTAAGGTAACCTGCCTAAATAACTACCGACCCGTAGCACTCACGTCTCTAGCCATGAAATGCTTTGAAAAACTGTCCATGGCTCAAATAAACATGATTATCCCAGAAACCCTAGACCCACTCCGATTTCCATACCACACTAAGATATCCACAGATGATGCAATCTCTATTGCACTCCACACTGCCCTTTCCCACCTGGACAAAATGAACACCTTTGTGAGAATGCTATTCATTGACTACAGCTCAACATTCAGCACTATAGTGCCCTCAAATCTCATCACTCAGCTAAGGACCCTGGGACTAAACACCTCCCTCTGCAACTGGATGCTAGACTTCATCACGGGCCGCCCCCAGGTGGTAAGGATAGGTAACAACACATCAACACAGGGGTATGTGCCCAGTCCTCTCCTGTACTCCCTGTTCCCTCATGACTGCATGGCCAGGCACAAATCCAACAACACCTGTTGTATTTGGCGCATGTCACAAATACTTTTTGATTTGATTTGATTTGTTAAACTTCAAAAAAGCTTGGAGGAAAAAAATACAAACATTACACAAATAAAATTGGCAAAAATCACACAAATGTATTTCCAATGTATTTCCACTGGGCCAATGGAGTGAGACAGGGATGCAGCTTAAGCCCCACCCTCTTCTTTTTTTTCCTTTTTTTTGTTGTTGTTGAATTTGACCCCTTTTTCGTGGTATCCAATTGTTGTAGTAGCTACTATCTTGTCTCATCGCTACAACTCCCGTTCGTTCTCGGGAGAGACGAAGGTTGAAAGTCATGCGTCCTCCGATACACAACCCAACCAAGCCGCACTGCTTCTTAACACAGCGCGCATCCAACCCGGAAGCCAGCCGCACCAATGTGTCGGAGGAAACACTGTGCACCTGGCAACCTTGGTTAGCGTGCACTGCGCCCGGCCCGCCACAGGAGTCGCTGGTGCACGGTGAGACAAGGCCAACCCCTCCCTAACCCGGCGCTAGGCCAATTGTGCGTCGCCCCCACGGACCTCCCGGTCACGGCCGGTTACGACAGAGCCTGGGCGCGAACCCAGAGTCTCTGGTGGCAAAGCTGACGCTGCAGTACAGCCACTGCGCCACCCGGGAGGCCCAAGTCCCACCCTCTTCAACCTATATATCAACGAATTGGCGCGGGCACTGGAACAGTCTGCAGCACCTGGCCTCACCCTACTAGAATCTCAAGTCACATGTCTCCTGTTTGATGATGATCTGGTGCTTCTGTCACCAACCAAGGAGGGCCTACAGCAGCACCTAGATCTTCTGCACAGATTCTGTCAGACCTGGGCCCTGACAGTGAATCTCAGTAAGACAAAATTAATGGTATCCCAAAAAAGGTTCAGTTGCCAGGACCACAACTACACATTCCATCTAGACACCATTGCCCTAGAGCACACAAGAAACGATACATACCTCGGCCTAAACATCAGCGCCACAGGTAACTACCACAAAGCTGTGAACAATCTAAGAGACAAGGCAAGAGGAGCATTCTATGCCATCAAAAGGAACATACAATTCGACATACGAATTAGGATCTGGCTAGAAATACTTGAATCAGTTATAGAACCAATTGCCCTTTATGGTTGTGAGGTCTGGGGTCCGCTCACCAAGCAAGAATTCACAAAATAGGACAAACACCAAATTGAGAATGCATACAGAATTCTGCAAAAATATCTTCCAAGTACAACGTAAATCACCAAATAATGTCTTTATTCTATTGAAACTTGTGTGAGTACAATATTTACTGTTAACTTTTTATTGTTTATTTCAATTTTGTTTATCCATTTCACTTGATTTGGCAATCAAATCAAACCGTATTTGTCACATACACATGGTTAGCAGATGTTAATGCGAGTGTAGCGAAATGCGTGTGCTTCTAGTTCCGACAATGCAGTAATAACCAACAAGTAATCTAACTAACAATTCCAAAACTACTACCTTATAGACACAAGTGTAAGGGGATAAAGAATATGTACATAAAGATATATGAATGAGTGATGGTACAGAGCGGCATAGGCAAGATACAGTAGATGGTATGGAGTGCAGTATATACATATGAGATGAGTATGTAAACAAAGTGGTATAGTTAAAGTGGCTAGTGATACATGTATTACATAAGGATGCAGTAGATGATATAGAGTCCAGTATATACGTATACATATGAGATGAATAATGTAGGGTATGTAAACATGTTTCCCATGCCAATAAAGCTCTTTACTTGAACTGAGAGAGAGAGAGAGACAAGGGGAGAGACAGAGACAGAGAGAGACAGAGACAGAGACAGAGACAGAGAGAGAGAGAGAGAGAGAGAGAGAGAGAGAGACAGAGACAGAGACAGAGAGAGAGACAGAGAGAGAGAGAGAAACAGAGAGAGAGAGAGAGAGAGAGACAGAGAGAGAGACAGAGAGGAGACAGAGACAGAGAGACAAAGAGGAGACAGAGAGAGAGAGAGAGACAGAGACAGAGACAGAGACAGAGACAGAGAGAGAGAGAGAGAGAGAGAGACAGAGACAGAGACAGAGACAGAGAGACAGAGAGAGAGAGAGAGAGAGAGACAGAGACAGAGACAGAGACAGAAACAGAGAGAGAGAGAGAGAGAGAGACAGAGAGAGAGACAGAGAGGAGACAGAGAGGAGACAGAGACAGAGAGGAGACAGAGACAGAGAGGAGACAGAGAGGAGACAGAGAGGAGACAGAGAGTGTGTAATTCTGCCAAACAGGATATAACTAGGTGTCATTTCCCAGTCATCCATCAGATATACTGGGTGTCTTAGTGGTGTAACAGACATCCTGCAGCTCAGAACCCCACCTCAAAGTCGCCCGGGAGGACTGCTACCAAGTGGGTAAAGCTAGAGCAGAACCTCACTGGGTCATATTACAGTAAACCAGACAGATGCTGAATTCACACAGGCCTTCTGCTGGCCAGTTCCTAAATGGTGGTGGGAAGACACAAGGCCGCTCGGTGTGAGTTTGCATTTAAATGTGCGTGAGACACAGACACACATCCCCGCTGCTGGAGCTCAAACACTATATTTTTAAAGCCACGAACATCACGAAGAACGGAGCGTGATTCCTGAGGGAAAACAACTTATACATTACCGTAAATTACAGCGTTCATCTACAATATGGATACAATGCAGGAAATGGGATGGACGACAAAGGACATACTGAATGTCCAGGATTGTAGACAGATTGGAGAGTTCCCATGGCCTCTTTAAATAACCCAGAGGGCTTTCTCTTCGGGCCTCCAGGGTCTGAAATAGCACCCTGTTCCCTATGTCGTGCCCTACATTTTGACCAGGACCTACAGAGCTATAGGGATTAGAGTGCCATTTGGGACTCAAACCAGGGCTCCATTCTGTCACAGGTCTGCCACCACCACAAAGACATCTGGTTTAAAGAGACAACACTTGAGAAATCAAGAGGAGGGAAAAGAGAGAAAAAACAGGCATAGACTGTATATAACAGACATAGACTATATATAACAGACATAGACTGTATATAACATACATAGACTATATATAACAGACATAGACTATATATAACAGGCAGACTGTATAAAACAGGCATAGACTGTATATAACAGACTGACTGTATAAAACAGGCATAGACTGTATATAACAGACAGACTGTATAAAACAGGCATAGACTATATATAACAGACAGACTGTATAAAACAGACATAGTCTGTATATAACAGACATAGACTGTATATAACATACATAGACTATATATAACAGACATAGACTGTATATAACAGGCAGACTGTATAAAACAGGCATAGACTGTATATAACAGACAGACTGTATAAAACAGGCATAGACTATATATAACATACATAGACTATATATAACAGACAGACTGTATAAAACAGACATAGTCTGTATATAACAGGCAGACTGTATAAAACAGGCATAGACTGTATATAACATACATAGACTATATATAACAGACAGACTGTATATAACATACATAGACTATATATAACAGACAGACTGTATAAAACAGACATAGACTGTATATAACAGACAGACTGTATAAAACAGGCATAGACTATATATAACATACATAGACTATATATAACAGACAGACTGTATATAACAGACATAGACTGTATATAACAGGCAGACTGTATAAAACAGGCATAGACTGTATATAACATACATAGACTATATATAACAGACAGACTGTATAAAACAGACATAGACTGTATATAACAGACAGACTGTATATAACAGACATAGACTGTGTCATGACATTGGCCTCTTTGGGTTTAGCAACCCCACCCCCCCTCTCCCTGCCACCCCCCTTGCCTCCTTCAACTAGGTTGCTGTGGTCAGAGAGACGTTGTAAATTCCTGAGAAGACCCTGCCACACAGTATAGAGAAAGTACATTTTCATAGAGGACAAAGGAAATCCTTCCACCTCACAGAACTTGAGGTACGAACAAATTTCATGTTCCGGAGAAAAGTATAAAAGATCGGAGAAGAATCCAGCTACGAACTGGTCCATTTGTCACAACTTGGGGGCGCTCATGAGAGACGGTGTGGCCACATTACCATAACGCTGTTTATATAATAGCCTCAGATATGAGGTTTACATCTAATTGTTGTATAAGATGAATGAGTGAGGACGATACTGTTTGTATAATTGTGTAATATGATTTTGGACTGTTTAATGAAGAAAAATACAATTCCCTTTTGATTTGAACTAAATCAGAGGACCGCCCCTGAGTCCAGTTAGGGTCAGGCATCCTGGGACAGCCCTCTTCGGCCCTTCCGAATACAAACCCCCACTCGGGTTTTCAATCAGCAGACCGAGCTTACCTCAATTACGAGATGGCTAAAGGATGCAGACCATGTTTATCTCCATTAGGAGGACAAAGGTTCTAGACCATGTTTTACTACATTAGGAGGACAAAGGTTGTAGACCATGTTTTACTCCATTAGGAGGACAAAGGTTCTAGACCATGTTTTACTCCATTAGGTTGTAGACCATGTTTTACTCCATTAGGAGGACAAAGGTTCTAGACCATGTTTTACTCCATTAGGTTCTAGACCATGTTTTACTCCATTAGGTTCTAGACCATGTTTTACTCCATTAGGTTGTAGACCATGTTTTTCTCCATTAGGAGGACAAAGGTTCTAGACCATGTTTTACTCCATTAGGAGGACAAAGGTTGTAGACCATGTTTTTCTCCATTAGGACAAAGGTTGTAGACCATGTTTTATTAGGAGGACAAAGGTTGTAGACCATGTTTTACTCCATTAGGAGGACAAAGGTTCTAGACCATGTTTTTCTCCATTAGGAGGACAAAGGTTCTAGACCATGTTTTACTCCATTAGGAGGACAAAGGTTGTAGACCATGTTTTTCTCCATTAGGTTGTAGACCATGTTTTTCTCCATTAGGTTGTAGACCATGTTTTACTCCATTAGGTTCTAGACCATGTTTTTCTCCATTAGGTTGTAGACCATGTTTTTCTCCATTAGGAGGACAAAGGTTGTAGACCATGTTTTTCTCCATTAGGAGCCTCAGATATGAGGCTTGTAGGTTGTAGAACATGTTTTACTCCATTAGGTTGTAGACCATGTTTTTCTCCATTAGGAGCCTCAGATATGAGGCTTGTAGGTTGTAGACCATGTTTTTCTCCATTAGGTTCTAGACCATGTTTTTCTCCATTAGGTTCTAGACCATGTTTTTCTCCATTAGGAGGACAAAGGTTGTAGACCATGTTTTTCTCCATTAGGAGGACAACGGTTGTAGACCATGTTTTTCTCCATTAGGAGGACAACGGTTGTAGACCATGTTTTTCTCCATTAGGAGGACAAAGGTTGTAGACCATGTTTTACTCCATTTGGAGGACAAAGGTTGTAGACCATGTTTTTCTCCATTAGGAGGACAACGGTTGTAGACCATGTTTTTCTCCATTAGGAGGACAACAGTTGTAGACCATGTTTTTCTCCATTAGGAGGACAACGGTTGTAGACCATGTTTTTAGCCATTAGGAGGACAACGGTTGTAGACCATGTTTTTCTCCATTAGGAGGACAACGGTTGTAGACCATGTTTTTCTCCATTAGGAGGACAACGGTTGTAGACCATGTTTTTCTCCATTAGGAGGACAAAGGTTGGAGACCATGTTTTTCTCCATTAGGAGGACAACGGTTGTAGACCATGTTTTTCTCCATTAGGAGGACAACGGTTGTAGACCATGTTTTTCTCCATTAGGAGGACAACGGTTGTAGACCATGTTTTTCTCCATTAGGAGGACAAAGGTTGTAGACCATGTTTTTCTCCATTAGGAGGACAACGGTTGTAGACCATGTTTTTCTCCATTAGGAGGACAACGGTTGTAGACCATGTTTTTCTCCATTAGGAGGACAAAGGTTGTAGACCATGTTTTTCTCCATTAGGAGGACAACGGTTGTAGACCATGTTTTTCTCCATTAGGAGGACAACGGTTGTAGACCATGTTTTTCTCCATTAGGAGGACAAAGGTTGTAGAGCATGTTTTTCTCCATTAGGAGGACAACGGTTCTAGACCATGTTTTACTCCATTAGGTTGTAGACCATGTTTTACTCCATTAGGAGGACAAAGGTTCTAGACCATGTTTTACTCCATTAGGAGGACAACGGTTCTAGACCATGTTTTTCTCCATTAGGAGGACAACGGTTGTAGACCATGTTTTTCTCCATTAGGAGGACAACGGTTGTAGACCATGTTTTTCTCCATTAGGAGGACAACGGTTGTAGACCATGTTTTTCTCCATTAGGAGGACAACGGTTGTAGACCATGTTTTTCTCCATTAGGAGGACAACGGTTCTAGACCATGTTTAACTCCATTAGGAGGACAACGGTTCTAGACCAAGTTTTTCTCCATTAGGAGGACAACGGTTGTAGACCATGTTTTACTCCATTAGGAGGACAACGGTTCTAGACCATTGCTGAATCTTTTAACCATTCTCCTATCATTTCATGTAACCATATTTACCTTGTTTGTTTGTTTGTTTATGCATTTCCGTGAATTACTTAGTTAGTAATAAATAAATCATTTAAGACAATTGATGTCTGGATGACTCATAGTGCAGACTGGGTTCGTGCAGATAACCAACCATTTACGACATTTGGAATGAGACTAACGTGAGGTAAAGTAAATAATTAATTAATTAGAAGACTAATTGATCAGATAAAAAAATCTGAAAAGTTATTTTAGGAAATGACAACTTTGTAATCTGAATATTTTTCCTTGGTGCCCCGACTTCCTAGTAATTACGGTCACATGATTAATCAGTCTAATCTCGTAATAACTCATTACAGAGAATCATTGATAAAAACTATCAGTCTTCAGTTAATGATAGTAAAGACACGACAACTGTACAAAACAGACATAGACTGTATTAAACAGGCCCAGACTGTACAAAACAGGCACAGACTGTACAAAACAGGCCCAGACTGTACAAAACAGGCCCAGACTGTACAAAACAGGCCCAGACTGTATAAAACAGGCCCAGACTGTACAAAACAGGCCCAGACTGTACAAAACAGACATAGACTGTACAAAACAGGCCCAGACTGTACAAAACAGGCCCAGACTGTACAAAACAGGCCCAGACTGTATAAAACAGGCACAGACTGTACAAAACAGGCCCAGACTGTACAAAACAGGCCCAGACTGTATAAAACAGGCACAGACTGTACAAAACAGGCCCAGACTGTACAAAACAGGCCCAGACTGTACAAAACAGGCCCAGACTGTATAAAACAGGCCCAGACTGTACAAAACAGGCACAGACACAAATCTAGTTGTTTCAACTAAATATTATGAAGTAGCTGGTCCCAGAGCCTGTTATAGTTTACTCAACTTTTCAGTTGAGTACTATGAAAACATAACTTGGCAAACATGTCATGTTCACTCAACTAGATATCATTATTTGGGCATCTTAGCTAAAGAAATGCTGTGCACCTGGTTACAAATACACTGCTTTCAAAATACAATGTTTCCAACTCACATATTTGACACAGGCTGATCCATGATTACATTGTCCATGTTAATTTATACAGTAATTATTATTCAACATGTCCTTACCTTTGATGTGTACACACAACCACTGGGTTCAAGTATTTCTGATTTTCCAGCTAAAACACCATGCCTGTGTCAATTACCAGTTAATCTGATGATTCTCCTTCAGCAGTATATAATATAACCTTCAGCAGTAATATAACCTTCAACAGTCTGCAGCAGTAATATAACCTTCAGCAGTAATATAACCTGCAGCAGTAATATAACCTTCAGCAGTAATATAACCTTCAACAGTAATATAACCTTCAGCAGTAATATAACCTGCAGCAGTAATATAACCTTCAGCAGTAATATAACCTTCAGCAGTAATATAACCTGCAGCAGTAATATAACCTGCAGCAGTAATATAACCTTCAACAGTAATATAACCTTCAACAGTAATATAACCTTCAGCAGTAATATAACCTGCAGCAGTAATATAACCTTCAGCAGTAATATAACCTGCAGCAGTAATATAACCTGCCGCAGTAATATAACCTGCCGCAGTAATATAACCTGCAGCAGTAATATAACCTTCAGCAGTAATATAACCTGCAGCAGTAATATAACCTGCCGCAGTAATATAACCTGCAGCAGTAATATAACCTTCAGCAGTAATATAACCTTCAGCAGTAATATAACCTGCACCATTAATATAACCTGCAGCAGTAATATAACCTTCAGCAGTAATATAACCTGCAGCAGTAATATAACCTTCAGCAGTAATATAACCTGCAGCAGTAATATAACCTGCAGCAGTAATATAACCTGCAGCAGTAATATAACCTTCAGCAGTAATATGACTTTCAGCAGTAATATAACCTTCAGCAGTAATATAACCTTCAACAGTCTGCAGCAGTAATATAACCTTCAACAGTCTGCAGCTGTAATATAACCTGCAGCAGTAATATAACCTGCAGCAGTAATATAACCTTCAGCAGTAATATAACCTTCAACAGTCTGCAGCAGTAATATAACCTTCAGCAGTAATATAACATTCAGCAGTAATATAACCTTCAGCAGTAATATAACCTTCAGCAGTAATATAACCTTCAGCAGTCTGCAGCAGTAATATAACCTTCAGCAGTAATATAACCTGCAGCAGTAATATAACCTTCAGCAGTAATATAACCTTCAGCAGTAATATAACCTTCAGCAGTAATATAACCTTCAGCAGTAATATAACCTTCAACAGTCTGCAGCAGTAATATAACCTTCAGCAGTAATATAACCTGCAGCAGTAATATAACCTTCAGCAGTAATATAACCTGCAGCAGTAATATAACCTTCAGCAGTAATACAACCTTCAACAGTCTGCAGCAGTAATATAACCTGCAGCAGTAATATAACCTGCAGCAGTAATATAACCTTCAGCAGTAATATAACCTTCAACAGTCTGCAGCAGTAATATAACCTTCAGCAGTAATATAACCTTCAGCAGTAATATAACCTTCAACAGTCTGCAGCAGTAATATAACCTTCAGCAGTAATATAACCTTCAGCAGTAATATAACCTTCAGCAGTAATATAACCTGCAGCAGTAATATAACCTGCAGCATTAATATAACCTGCAGCAGTAATATAACCTTCAACAGTCTGCAGCAGTAATATAACCTGCAGCAGTAATATAACCTGCAGCAGTAATATAACCTTCAGCAGTAATATAACCTTCAACAGTCTGCAGCAGTAATATAACCTTCAGCAGTAATATAACCTGCAGCAGTAATATAACCTTCAGCAGTAATATAACCTTCAAGAGAAATATAACCTTCAGCAGTAATATAACCTTCAACAGTAATATAACCTTCAGCAGTAATATAACCTTCAGCAGTCTGCAGCAGTAATATAACCTTCAGCAGTAATATAACCTTCAGCAGTAATATAACATTCAGCAGTAATATAACCTTCAACAGTAATATAACCTGCAGCAGTAATATAACCTTCAACAGTAATATAACATTCAGCAGTAATATAACCTTCAGCAGTAATATAACCTTCAACAGTCTGCAGCAGTAATATAACCTTCAACAGTCTGCAGCAGTAATATAACCTGCAGCAGTAATATAACCTGCAGCAGTAATATAACCTTCAGCAGTAATATAACCTTCAACAGTCTGCAGCAGTAATATAACCTTCAGCAGTAATATAACCTTCAGCAGTAATATAACCTTCAGCAGTAATATAACCTTCAGCAGTAATATAACCTTCAGCAGTCTGCAGCAGTAATATAACCTTCAGCAGTAATATAACCTGCAGCGGTAATATAACCTTCAGCAGTAATATAACCTTCAGCAGTAATATAACTTTCAGCAGTAATATAACCTTCAACAGTCTGCAGCAGTAATATAACCTTCAGCAGTAATATAACCTGCAGCAGTAATATAACCTGCAGCAGTAATATAACCTTCAGCAGTAATATAACCTTCAGCAGTAATATAACCTTCAGCAGTAATATAACGTTCTTCAGTAATATAACCTTCAACGGTAAAATAACCTTCAACAGTCTGCAGCAGTAATATAACCTTCAGCAGTAATATAACCTTCAGCAGTAATATAACCTGCAGCAGTAATATAACCTTCAGCAGTCTGCAGCAGTAATATAACCTTCAGCAGTAATATAACATTCAGCAGTCTGCAGCAGTAATATAACCTTCAACAGTAATATAACCTTCAAGAGTCCCTGTTCCTTATGGCCAGCAGCATTAACACAATAAGAGTCCCTGTTCCTTATGGTCAGCAGCATTAACACAATAAGAGTCCCTGTTCCTTATGGCCAGCAGCATTAACACAATAAGAGTCCCTGTTCCTTATGGCCAGCAGCATTAACACAATAAGAGTCCCTGTTCCTTATGGCCAGCAGCATTAACACAATAAGAGTCCCTGTTCCTTATGGCCAGCAGCATTAACACAATAAGAGTCCCTGTTCCTTATACACCCCATAACAAGTATGCAAACACTGTGCATGCACGTTAGATCATTGGGCTTCTGCCTATAAGACAATTCCCCTGAGTAGAAACAGCCGCAACACTATACAGACATTATACCTGTTCTGTTCAAATGGCCTGATCAAACCCAAACCCTAACAATACCATACCCGTTCTGTTCAAATGGCCTGATCAAACCCAAACCCTAACAATACCATACCCGTTCTGTTCAAATGGCCTGATCAAACCCAAACCCTAACAATACCATACCTGTTCTGTTCAAATGGCCTGATCAAACCCAAACTCTAACAATACCATACCCGTTCTGTTCAAATGGCCTGATCAAACCCAAGCCCTAACAATACCATACCCGTTCTGTTCAAATGGCCTGATCAAACCCAAACCCTAACAATACCATACCCGTTCTGTTCAAATGGCCTGATCAAACCCAAACCCTAACAATACCATACCTGTTCTGCTCGATGAGGATCTTCAGGGTCTGTCTGTTGGTGAGCATCACGTCAGTATCCATACTGAGGTAGAAGTCACAGCCTGGGTCCTTACGACACAGCCCCCTGGTTTAAAGAAATGGAGGAAACAAAACCTCTAATCAATCATTATTGATCAATTCAACTGACAACATGATGGTAGCCTGATGCGCTACCAAGCACATACTTTGACATAAATCGTAATTTGCAAGATAGCGATTATGAGATCCTAAGTAAAACACTACTCTCTGCTAATTATATGCTACAGAGAGATAGTTCTCAATGAGCCTGTTAGTTAGGTCTCAATGAGCCTGTTAGTTAGTTCTCTATGAGCCTGTTAGTTAGTTTTCAATGAGCCTGTTAGTTAGTTCTCTATGAGCCTGTTAGTTAGTTCTCAATGAACCTGTTAGTTAGTTCTCTATGAGCCTGTTAGTTAGTTCTCTATGAGCCTGTTAGTTAGTTCTCTATGAGCCTGTTAGTTAGGTCTCAATGAGCCTGTTAGTTAGTTCTCTATGAGCCTGTTAGTTAGTTCTCTATGAGCCTGTTAGTTAGTTCTCTATGAGCCTGTTAGTTAGTTCTCTATGAGCCTGTTAGTTAGTTCTCAATGAGCCTGTTAGTTAGTTCTCATTGAGCATGTTAGTTAGTTCTCAATGAACCTGTTAGTTAGTTCTCTATGAGCCTGTTAGTTAGGTCTCAATGAGCCTGTTAGTTAGTTCTCAATGAACCTGTTAGTTAGTTCTCTATGAGCCTGTTAGTTAGTTCTCAATGAACCTGTTAGTTAGTTCTCTATGAGCCTGTTAGTTAGTTCTCAATGAGCCTGTTAGTTAGTGGTGGTGTTCAGTGGGTTTAGTTCTGAATGACGTTGTGTGTCCAGTGGGTTTAGTTCTGAATGACGTGGTGTGTTCAGTGGGTTTCCTGTCTAAATTGTCTCCTTGGCTAAAACCTTTTTTTTAGCCAAGACAAACTGTAGATCTGTTTCAGGCTAAACATTTGACAGATACAGTGCCTTGCGAAAGTATTCGGCCCCCTTGAACTTTGCGACCTTTTGCCACATTTCAGGCTTCAAACATAAAGATATTAAACTGTATTTTTTTGTGAAGAATCAACAACAAGTGGGACACAATCATGAAGTGGAATGACATTTATTGGATATTTCAAACTTTTTTAACAAATCAAAAACTGAAAAATTGGGCGTGCAAAATTATTCAGCCCCTTTACTTTCAGTGCAGCAAACTCTCTCCAGAAGTTCAGTGAGGATCTCTGAATGATCCAATGTTGACCTAAATGACTAATGATGATAAATACAATCCACCTGTGTGTAATCAAGTCTCCGTATAAATGCACCTGCACTGTGATAGTCTCAGAGGTCCGTTAAAAGCGCAGAGAGCATCATGAAGAACAAGGAACACACCAGGCAGGTCCAAGATACTGTTGTGAAGAAGTTTAAAGCCGGAATTGGATACAAAAATATTTCCCAAGCTTTAAACATCCCAAGGAGCACTGTGCAAGCGATAATATTGAAATGGAAGGAGTATCAGACCACTGCAAATCTACCAAGACCTGGCCGTCCCTCTAAACTTTCAGCTCATACAAGGAGAAGACTGATCAGAGATGCAGCCAAGAGGCCCATGATCACTCTGGATGAACTGCAGAGATCTACAGCTGAGGTGGGAGACTCTGTCCATAGGACAACAATCAGTCGTATATTGCACAAATCTGGCCTTTATGGAAGAGTGGCAAGAAGAAAGCCATTTTTTAAAGATATCCATAAAAAGTGTTGTTTAAAGTTTGCCACAAGCCACCTGGGAAACACACCAAACATGTGGAAGAATGTGCTCTGGTCAGATGAAACCAAAATTGAACTTTTTGGCAACAATGCAAAAACGTTATGATTGGCGTAAAAGCAACCCAGCTCATCACCCTGAACACACCATCCCCACTGTCAAACATGGTGGTGGCAGCATCATGGTTTGGGCCTGCTTTTCTTCAGCAGGGACAGGGAAGATGGTTAAAATTGATGGGAAGATGGATGGAGCCAAATACATTCTGGAAGAAAACCTGATGGAGTCTGCAAAAGACCTGAGACTGGGACGGAGATTTGTCTTCCAACAAGACAATGATCCAAAACATAAAGCAAAATCTACAATGGAATGGTTCAAAAATAAACATATCCAGGTGTTAGAATGGCCAAGTCAAAGTCCAGACCTGAATCCAATCGAGAATCTGTGGAAAGAACTGAAAACTGCTGTTCACAAATGCTCTCCATCCAACCTCACTGAGCTCGAGCTGTTTTGCAAGGAGGAATGGGAAAAAATTTCAGTCTCTCGATGTGCAAAACTGATAGAGACATACCCCAAGCGACTTACAGCTGTAATCGCAGCAAAAGGTAGCGCTACAAAGTATTAACTTAATGGGGCTGAATAATTTTGCACGGCCAATTTTTCAGTTTTTGATTTGTTAAAAAAGTTTTAAATATCCAATAAATGTCGTTCCACTTCACGATTGTGTCCCACTTGTTGTTGATTCTTCACAAAAAAATACAGTTTTATATCTTTATGTTTGAAGCCTGAAATGTGGCAAAAGGTCGCAAAGTTCAAGGGGGCCGAATACTTTCGCAAGGCACTGTATATCATTTTTTTCTACCTGAATATATGAAATCTTTTGACACCAATACAAAACCCTTATATGTAGGTGCTCCTATTTGGACACCATTTCCAACTCAACATCAGAGTGACTGAGCTTCCGTTTCCAACTCAACATCAGAGTGACTGAGCTTCCGTTTCCAACTCAACATCAGAGTGACTGAGCTTCCGTTTCCAACTCAACATCAGAGTGACTCAGCTTCCGTTTCCAACTCAACATCAGAGTGACTGAGCTTCCGTTTCCAACTCAACATCAGAGTGACTGAGCTTCCGTTTCCAACTCAACATCAGAGTGACTGAGCTTCCGTTTCCAACTCAACATCAGAGTGACTGAGCTTCCGTTTCCAACTCAACATCAGAGTGACTGATCTTCCGTTTCCAACTCAACATCAGAGTGACTGAGCTTCCGTTTCCAACTCAACATCAGAGTGACTCAGCTTCCGTTTCCAACTCAACATCAGAGTGACTGAGCTTCCGTTTCCAACTCAACATCAGAGTGACTGATCTTCCGTTTCCAACTCAACATCAGAGTGACTGATCTTCCGTTTCCAACTCAACATCAGAGTGACTGAGCTTCCGTTTCCAACTCAACATCAGAGTGACTCAGCTTCCGTTTCCAACTCAACATCAGAGTGACTGAGCTTCCGTTTCCAACTCAACATCAGAGTGACTGAGCTTCCGTTTCCAACTCAACATCAGAGTGACTGATCTTCCGTTTCCAACTCAACATCAGAGTGACTGAGCTTCCGTTTCCAACTCAACATCAGAGTGACTGAGCTTCCGTTTCCAACTCAACATCAGAGTGACTGAGCTTCCGTTTCCAACTCAACATCAGAGTGACTGAGCTTCCGTTTCCAACTCAACATCAGAGTGACTGAGCTTCCGTTTCCAACTCAACATCAGAGTGACTGAGCTTCTTGATTTGCATATTTACTTTGATGATTACTTAAATCTAATTGCTCCGGAGCCTTTCACGCGGTAATGTTTGTTATTCATTCACATTAAGACTGTTTTGTTCATCAAATAACAAGTCCTAGATGAAAAATGTCTCTGTGAAATTATATGATGATGGGGCGACACACACAGCTAGAGGAATCATCACACACACACACACACACACATACACGCACGCACACACACACACACACACACAGGTCTGGTAGCGTACTGTACGTACATGCCCATGTTTCTGGCCTGTCCTTGGCTCAAGTTCTCCTCCGGACCCACAACCTTGAAGCTGTTAAACACATCTTTACTCTCCTCCCAAAACCTCTGGATGTGTCTCTCATGGTAAACCTCCTGAAGAGAGATAAAGAGGGTGAGAGAGGGTGAAAGAGGTTGAAAGAGGGTGAGAGAGTGTGAGAGAGGGTGAGAGAGGGTGAGAGAGGGTTAAAGAGGGTGAGAGAGGGTGAGAGAGGGTGAAAGATGGTGAGAGAAAGTGAGAGAGAAACAGAGAGAGACCTTTTGTGAGTGTAATGTTTACTGTTCATTTTATATTGTTTATTTCACTTGTGTTTATTATCTACTTCACTTGCTTTGACAATGTTAACACATGTTTCTCATGCCAATAAAGCCCTTCATTTGAGGAAGAAGATAAATGAATTGAGAGATAGAGACAGAGAGAGAAAGACAGACAGAGAGAGAGAGATGGAAACAGAGAGAGAGAGAGAGACATAGTTATGACTAATATTATATTAGACAGCTGAGAGAAAGGAGAGTACATGGTTGATGGATTAGGAGCTGTGTCTTGTCCATAATTGAGTTTATCCAGAGCCAAGGTCCAGCTGCAGTTACTCACGTTGTTATGGTAGGATAGGTAGGATAAGGGTGGTAGACTAGGGGTGGTAGGATAAGGGTGGTAGACTAGGGGTGGTAGGATAAGGGTGGTAGACTAGGGGTGGTAGGATAAGGGTGGTAGACTAGGGGTGGTAGGATAAGGGTGGTAGACTAGGGGTGGTAGGATAAGGGTGGTAGACTAGGGGTGGTAGGATAAGGGTGGTAGGCTAGGGGTGGTAGGCTAGGGGTGGTAGACTAGGGGTGGTAGGCTAGGGGTGGTAGGATAAGGGTGGTAGACTAGGGGTGGTAGGATAAGGGTGGTAGACTAGGGGTGGTAGGATAAGGGTGGTATGATAAGGGTGGTAGGATAAGGGTGGTAGACTAGGGGTGGTAGGATAAGGGTGGTAGACAAGGTCCAGCTGCAGTTACTCACGTTGTTATGGTAGGATAGGTAGGATAAGGGTGGTAGACTAGGGGTGGTAGGATAAGGGTGGTAGACTAGGGGTGGTAGGATAAGGGTGGTAGACTAGGGGTGGTAGACTAGGGGTGGTAGACTAGGGGTGGTAGGATAAGGGTGGTAGACTAGGGGTGGTAGACTAGGGGTGGTAGGATAAGGGTGGTAGGATAAGGGTGGTAGACTAGGGGTGGTAGGATAAGGGTGGTAGACTAGGGGTGGTAGGATAAGGGTGGTAGACTAGGGGTGGTAGGATAAGGGTGGTAGACTAGGGGTGGTAGGATAAGGGTGGTAGACTAGGGGTGGTAGACTAGGGGTGGTAGGATAAGGGTGGTAGCCTAGGGGTGGTAGGATAAGGGTGGTAGGATAAGGGTGGTAGCCTAGGGGTGGTAGGATAAGGGTGGTAGGATAAGGGTGGTAGCCTAGGGGTGGTAGGATAAGGGTGGTAGACTAGGGGTGGTAGACTAGGGGTGGTAGACTAGGGGTGGTAGGATAAGGGTGGTAGGATAAGGGTGGTAGACAAGGTCCAGCTGCAGTTACTCACGTTGTTATGAACGAAGACGTTGAGTTTATCTTTGGGGTAGTCGAGGGTCACGAGTCTCTGGAAGAATTGAGAGAGGAAAGGAGTGGGCTGTTCGATGAACACTCCAACCATAACAGTCGGATACTCCTGTTTAAAAAAAAAACAACAACATACTTTTATTAAACAGAACTTAAATGACACGTTGAAAGATATGGAAAGATGTTTTGAAGAACTCGTCCCTTTGGTACCTGAAAACATTAGTTTAAGTTCAAGCATCAGATCAGCCAATTAAAATCATTGAGGTAGTGTCGCGTGAGAGAACGCTACATTGTAGCTGGTCCCATCTGATAACCTGGCACATGTTAGCCCTATGCTAACCTCAGCAGGTGGCTGTGATTATTTCCTGTAACAAATTCCTCATTAGCTTATCAAAGATCTTAAAATCTTTTTCTCCACTAACCAATGGCATTTCATAAAATAGGTCAACTCAGCCTCCAGAGGGACACATGTAAACCTTGAATTTGGAGGTTGACCTATTTTAAGAAAAGCCTATTTTAAGATCTTTGATAGGATAATGAGGAATTTGTTACAGGAAATAATCACTGCCACCTGGCGAGGTTAGCATCGGGCTAACAATTTCAATTAGCTCATGCTTAATCTTAACCTTGAACCTTGAACTCTTGCTCCCGAGTGGCACAAGGGTCAAAGGCACTGCATCGCAGTGCTAGAGGCGTCACAACAGACCCTGGTTCGATTCCAAGCTGTATTACAACCGGCTGTGATTGGGAGTCCCGCAGGGTTTGGTCGGGGTAGGCTGTCATTGTAAATAATATTTTTTCCTTAACTGACTTGCCTAGTTAAATAAAGGTTAAATAAATAACAATTATTGGCTAGTATGACCTCATTACATCTTACATTAAGAACTAATGTCTCAACAAAACTATACCTCATTGCTTATGAACATAAAACAAAATGCATTGTATAAGTGAATAACACCTGTCACAAACCATAAACAAAAACACAACAGCCACAAAGAGTGCAGATCCAAACAGTATGTCTGGACAAAATGGAGTCGTGAGACCAGTTCCCTCCCTGAAGAGACAGTAGACAGAGGAGATAATTCTTTCCCATGACTCTCTCTGAGCCTCCAGCCCAAAACAGCTCTACAGGGCCGTCTTTCTCCTCTTGACCATGTTAAAAGACCAGGCCTGTGTCAGGCGGCCTGGGATGAAAAGGGACCCGGTTGAAACCATCTAATTTGTGAGTTCCGCGACGGCTCAGAGTTCCAGAATTTTCAAGCATGGTCACCCAGGGATCAAGCCAGAGGTCCCTTAAATTGTTACCGGCAGGGAGGACAGAGAGAGAGAGAGAGAGAGAGGGGAGGGGAGAGGGGGAGAGAGAGAGAGAGAGAGAGAGAGAGAGAGAGAGAGAGAGAGGGAGAGAGAGAGAGAGAGAGAGAGGGTGAGAGAGAGAGAGAGAGAGAGGGTGAGAGAGAGAGAGAGAGAGAGAGAGAGAGAGAGAGAGAGAGAAAAGAGAGAGAGAGAGAGAGAGAGAGAGAAAGAGAATGAGAAAGAGAGAGAGAGAGGGTGAGAGAGAGAGAGAGAGGGGAGAGAGAGAGAGGGTGAGAGAGACAGAGAGAGAGAGAGAGAGAGAGAGAGAGAGAGAGAGAGAGAGGGAGAGAGAGAGAGAGAGAGAGAGATGGGGGAGAGAGAGAGAGAGAGAGAGAGAGAGAGAGAGGCGAAGAGAGAGAGAGAGAGAGCAGCAACAACTTGTCTGTGTGCTGGTAGGACCTAGGCCCTCTCCCAAAACCACAGTATACATAGCAAGAGGACCGGCAATGACCCAGGCTGACCCGTATCCCTTAAACAGGCAAGACATACTCTCTCTCTCTCTCTCCCTCACACCTTTTCCTCACAAACAGGCAGGACACAGCAGGTCCAGTGTTCCTGAACCATCCCGCTCTGTTGGAAGTTGAACTCTTGGATGCCTTTTCCCCACAGTCCTATACGTCTGAATTTCCTCCACCCAGACTAATATAGTCTAGTAGGTCTGAATTTCCTCCACCCAGACTAATATAGTCCTATACGTCTGAATTTCCTCCACCCAGACTAATATAGTCCTGTAAGTCTGAATTTCCTCCACCCAGACTAATATAGTCCTGTAGGTCTGAATTTCCTCCACCCAGACTAATATAGTCCTGTAAGTCTGAATTTCCTCCACCCAGACTAATATAGTCCTGTAAGTCTGAATTTCCTCCACCCAGACTAATATAGTCTAGTAGGTCTGAATTTCCTCCACCCAGACTAATATAGTCCTGTAGGTCTGAATTTCCTCCACCCAGACTAATATAGTCGTGTAAATCTGAATTTCCTCCACCCAGACTAATATAGTCTAGTAGGTCTGAATTTCCTCCACCCAGACTAATATAGTCTAGTAGGTCTGAATTTCCTCCACCCAGACTAATATAGTCCTGTAGGTCTGAATTTCCTCCACCCAGACTAATATAGTCCTGTAAATCTGAATTTCCTCCACCCAGACTAATATAGTCTAGTAGGTCTGAATTTCCTCCACCCAGACTAATATAGTCTAGTAGGTCTGAATTTCCTCCACCCAGACTAATATAGTCTAGTAGGTCTGAATTTCCTCCACCCAGACTAATATAGTCTAGTAGGTCTGAATTTCCTCCACCCAGACTAATATAGTCTAGTAGGTCTGAATTTCCTCCACCCAGACTAATATAGTCCTGTAAGTCTGAATTTCCTCCACCCAGACTAATATAGTCTAGTAGGTCTGAATTTCCTCCACCCAGACTAATATAGTCCTGTAAGTCTGAATTTCCTCCACCCAGACTAATATAGTCTAGTAGGTCTGAATTTCCTCCACCCAGACTAATATAGTCTAGTAGGTCTGAATTTCCTCCACCCAGACTAATATAGTCTAGTAGGTCTGAATTTCCTCCACCCAGACTAATATAGTCCTGTAAGTCTGAATTTCCTCCACCCAGACTAATATAGTCTAGTAGGTCTGAATTTCCTCCACCCAGACTAATATAGTCTAGTAGGTCTGAATTTCCTCCACCCAGACTAATATAGTCTAGTAGGTCGGAATTTCCTCCACTCAGACTAATATAGTCCAGTAAGTCAAGTCTTTTTCTGAATAGCACAGCAGTGAGAAATGTCTGTGCCTCTCATCACACCCTCAGCATCCAATAAATATCCTGCCCAGATGAGAGGCAGGCTTTTCCCGAGGACTTGTCCGTTCCTTGTATTTAGTGGTAGTCTGGTGGAAGAGGGTTCATCGAGGACATCTTCTAGACATTCTCACAAAGATGTCTTTTATAAAGCGTGGTTGGCTTGTACGGAGTTAGCTCCAGATACAGTAAATATCGTGAATCCATCCCATTCATATAACTCACAGTGAAGTCTCTGCATGTGAAAAGAGCCTCTCTGAAGACATCAGAATTTAGTATACAGAACCGGTCAAAAGTTTTAGAACACCTACTCATTCAAGGATGTTTCTTTATTTTATTTTTTTACTATTTTCTACATTGTAGAATAATAGTGAAGGCAACACAACTATAAAATTAACCAAAACAGTAGAAAAAAAAAAATGTAAATATATTTGAGATTTGAGATTCTTCAAAGTAGGGTTAGGGTTAGCCACTCTTTGCCTTGATGACACCTTTGCACACTCTTGTTCCCACATATGCTGAGCACTTGTTGTCTGCTTTTCCTTCACTCTGCAGTCCGACTCATCCCAAACCATCTCAATATGGTTGAGGTCGGGGGATTGTGGAGGCCAGGTCATCTGATGCAGCACTCCATCACTCTCCTTCTTGGTCAAATAGCCCTGACACAGCCTGGAGGTGTGTTAGGTCGTTGTCCTGTTGAAAAACAAATGATAGTCCCACTAAGCCCAAACCAGATGGGATGGTGTATCGCTGCAGAATGCTGTGGTAGGCATGCTGGTTAAGTGTCCCACACATGCGGAGATCATCCGTTCACCATCACACCTCCTCCTCCATGCTTCAAAGTGGAACCACACATGCAGAGATCATCTGTTCCCCTACTGTGCGTTAAACAAAGACACAGCGGTTGGAACCAAAAATCTCCAATTTGGACTCTGACCAAAGGACAGATTTCCACTGGTCTAATGTCCATTGCTCGTGTTTCTTGGCCCAAGCAAGTCTCTTCTTCTTATTGGTGTTCTTTAGTAGTGTTTTCTTTGCAGCAATTCTACCATGAAGGTCTGATTCATGCAGTCTCCTCGGAACAGTTGATGTTGAGACGTGTCTGTTACTTGAACACTGTGAACCATTTATCTGGGCTGCTATTTCTGAGGCTGGTAACTCTAATGGTAACTCTAATGAACTTATCCTCTACAGCAGAGGTTACTCTGGGTCTTCCTTTCCTGTGGAAGTCCTCATGAAAGCCAGTTTCATCATAGCACTTGATGGTTTTTGGGACTGCACGGGGCGGCAGGGTAGCCTAGTGGTTAGAGCGTGTGACTAGTAACCGGAAGGTTGCGAGTTCAAACCCCCGAGCTGACAAGGTACAAATCTGTCGTTCTGCCCCTGAACAGGCAGTTAACCCACTGTTCCTAGGCCGTCATTGAAAATAAGAATTTGTTCTTAACTGACTTGCCTGGTTAAATAAAGGTAAAAAAAAAATAAAAAAAGATCATGAAATGTTCCATACTGATTAACCTTCATGTCTTAAAGTAATGATGGACTGTCGTTTCTCTTTGATTATTTGAGCTGTTCTTGCCATAATATGGACTTGGTCTTTTACCAAATAGGGATATCTTCTGTATAACCCCCCTACCTTGTCACAACATAACTGATTGGCTAAACGAATTAAGAAGGAAAAATATTCCATAAATGAACTTTTAAGAAGGCACACCTGATAAATGAAATGCATTCCAGGTGACTACGTCATGAAGCTGGTTGAGATAATGCTATCATCAAGGCAAACGGTGGCTACTTTGAAGAATCTCAAATATAAAATATATTTAGATTTGTTTCACACTTTTTTGGTTACTAAATGATTCCATATGTGTTATTTCATAGTTTTGATGTCTTCACTATTATTCAACAATGTAGAAAAAAACAACTGGAATGGAGTCAATGGAATGGTATAAACCACATGGAAACCACATGAATGACATCATTCCATTGACTCCATTCCAGCCGTTACTATGAGCTGTCCTCCACTCAGCAGCCTCCATTGACCTGATGATATATTCTGCGTTACCATCCAGGCTTCTAAACATTCCACCAAATGTCTTTGTTTCTATCCTCGCAAGAACTGAAAAATAGAGTTGACAGACAGACGGGCGGACAGACAAATTCTAACAAACAGTTCTTACTCCTGTCACTGATATGTCTATAGAGACAGTTACTCCTGTCACTGATATGTCTATAGAGACAGTTACTCCTGTTACTGATATGTCTATAGAGACAGTTACTCCTGTCACTGATATGTCTATAGAGACAGTTACTCCTGTTACTGATATGTCTGTAGAGACAGTTACTCTTGTCACTGATATGTCTATAAAGACAGTTACTCCTGTCACTGATATGTCTATAGAGACAGTTACTCTTGTCACTGATATGTCTATAGAGACAGTTACTCCTGTCACTGATATGTCTATAAAGACAGTTACTCCTGTCACTGATATGTCTATAGAGACTGTTACTCTTGTCACTGATATGTCTATAGAGACAGTTACTCCTGTCACTGATATGTCTATAGAGACAGTTACTCTTGTCACTGATATGTCTATAGAGACAGTTACTTCTGTCACTGATATGTCTATAGAGACAGTTACTCCTGTCACTGATATGTCTATAGAGACAGTTACTCTTGTCACTGATATGTCTATAAAGACAGTTACTCCTGTCACTGATATGTCTATAGAGACAGTTACTCTTGTCACTGATATGTCTATAGAGACAGTTACTCCTGTCACTGATATGTCTATAGAGACAGTTACTCTTGTCACTGATATGTCTATAGAGACAGTTACTTCTGTCACTGACATGTCTATAGAGACAGTTACTCCTGTCACTGATATGTCTATAGAGACAGTTACTCCTGTCACTGATATGTCTACAGAGACAGTTACTCCTGTCACTGATATATCTATAGAGACAGTTACTCCTGTCACTGATATGTCTATAGAGACAGTTACTCCTGTCACTGATATGTCTATAGAGACAGTTACTCCTGTCACTGATATGTCTATAGAGACAGTTACTCCTGTTACTGATATGTCTATAGAGACAGTTACTCCTGTCACTGATATGTCTATAGAGACAGTTACTCATGTCACTGATATGTCTATAGAGACAGTTACTCTTGTCACTGATATGTCTATAGAGGCAGTTACTCTTGTCACTGATATGTCTATAGAGACAGTTACTCCTGTTACTGATATGTCTATAGAGACAGTTACTCTTGTCACTGATATGTCTATAGAGACAGTTACTCTTGTCACTGATATGTCTATAGAGACAGTTACTCCTGTCACTGATATGTCTGTTCAGACATTGCCTGCCTTGGCTGAGCTTTGTGGGAAAAGAAATCTGCTGACCGCAGTAATTTACCCCGGGTGGATACAAGCCCTACTGAGCCACTAAAACGATGGCTGGTTGACAGTGACACCCCTTTAAGTGAAGCTCAATGAAAACCCAAAAGCCATTTCCTCTACCACAGCAGCTCTCTGCTTCCTCTAGCTAGAGTGCTTTTTTAGCACGGGTCTACAGGGACCCAGGGAGCACCGCCTGTTATTATTGGGAGGGTTACATGTTGTGTAGACCGGGCAAACGCATGTTTGTACATCCACACCAGTCACGATCCAGACACGCATGTTGATATTTTGTACATCCACACCAGACATGAACCAGACATGATCCAGACACGATCGAGACACGCAGGTTAAAATAGCAAAACCAACATTTGCTGTTGCTAGCTCATTTGCCCGGGGATATACACATTGGGTTGTTATTTTTACCTGAAATGCACAAGGTCCTTTTTTTTCTGGATATTTGTAGAATTTTGACCCATTTTGAGTCACACAAAATAGTGTGTTCTCTACAATGTAATTTAATCCACAGATAAAAGAGGAAACGATTTGTTTCTAGTAATCACTCCTCCTTCAGTAGGAGGAGGAGGAGGAGTTGAGCGGAGGAGAGAGGAGAAGGAGAGTGGAGGAGGAGAGAGAGGAGGAGAGAGAGGAGAAGAAGGAGGAGGAGTTGAGAGGAGGAGAGGAGGAGAGGAGGAGGAGAAAGGAGGGGAAGGAGAAGAAGGAGGAGTTGGGAGGAGGAGAGAGGAGGAGGAGAGAGGAGGAGAAGGAGGGGAATGAGGAGAGAGGAGGAGAGAGGAGGAGGAGAGAGGAGGAGAAGGAGGGGAATGAGGAGAGAGGAGGAGAGAGGAGGAGAAGGAGGGGAACGAGGAGAGAGAGGAGGAGAAGGAGGAGGAGAAGGAGGAGGAGAGAGGAGGGGAACGAGGAGAAGGAGGGGAACGAGGAGAGAGGAGGATATTTGATTTGATCAGGATCTATTGTAGTCCTCATTTGGACTAATCTCCCAAGAGTCCTTAAACAGTAAAATACCATGTATAATACGATCACATATAACACACTGTTACAAACAGACATAATACTAATATACTGACCATATATACTGACCATATAACACACTGTTACAAACAGACATAATACACTAATATACTGACTAATATAACACACTGTTACAAACAGACATAATACTAATATACTGACCATATATACTGACCATATAACACACTGTTACAAACAGACATAATACACTAATATACTGACTAATATAACACACTGTTACAAACAGACATAATACACTAATATACTGACTAATATAACACACTGTTACAAACAGACATAATACACTAATATACTGACTAATATAACACACTGTTACAAACAGACATAATACACTAATATACTGACTAATATAACACACTGTTACAAACAGACATAATACACTAATATACTGACCATATAACACACTGTTACAAACAGACATAATACACTAATATACTGACTAATATAACACACTGTTACAAACAGACATAATACACTAATATACTGACTAATATAACACACTGTTACAAACAGACATAATACACTAATATACTGACCATATAACACACTGTTACAAACAGACATAATACACTAATATACTGACTAATATAACACACTGTTACAAACAGACATAATACACTAATATACTGACTAATATAACACACTGTTACAAACAGACATAATACTAATATACTGACCATATAACACACTGTTACAAACAGACATAATACACTAATATACTGACTAATATAACACACTGTTACAAACAGACATAATACACTAATATACTGACCATATAACACACTGTTACAAACAGACATAATACACTAATATACTGACTAATATAACACACTGTTACAAACAGACATAATACACTAATATACTGACTAATAATATACTGACTAATATAACACACTGTTACAAACAGACATAATACACTAATATACTGACCATATAACACACTGTTACAAACAGACATAATACACTAATATACTGACCATATAACACACTGTTACAAACAGACATAATACACTAATATACTGACCATATAACACACTGTTACAAACAGACATAATACACTAATATACTGACTAATATAACACACTGTTACAAACAGACATAATACACTAATATACTGACTAATATAACACACTGTTACAAACAGACATAATACACTAATATACTGACTAATATAACACACTGTTACAAACAGACATAATACACTAATATACTGACCATATAACACACTGTTACAAACAGACATAATACTAATATACTGACCATATATACTGACCATATAACACACTGTTACAAACAGACATAATACTAATATACTGACCATATACAGATTAATACTCCAACAATCTAAAATGATAGATTGATTCCATCATCTACCACAGTCCAGCACAACGTTCCTACGTATTCCATCATCTACCACAGTCCAGCACAACGTTCCTACGTATTCCATCATCTACCACAGTCCAGCACAACGTTCCTACGTATTCCATCATCTACCACAGTCCAGCACAAATATACGTTCCTGTTACGTATTCCATCATCTACCACAGTCCAGCACAACGTTCCATCATCTACACAGTCCAGTATTCCCATCATCTACCACAGTCCAGCACAATTCCATCATCGTTCCTTACAAACATTCCATCATCTACCACAGTCCAGCACAACGTTCCTACGTATTCCATCATCTACCACAGTCCAGCACAACGTTCCTCGTATTCCATCATCTACCACAGTCCAGCACAACGTTCCTACGTATTCCATCATCTACCACAGTCCAGCACAACGTTCCTACGTATTCCATCATCTACCACAGTCCAGCACAACGTTCCTACGTATTCCATCATCTACCACAGTCCAGCACAACGTTCCTACGTATTCCATCATCTACCACAGTCCAGCACAACGTTCCTCGTATTCCATCATCTACCACAGTCCAGCACAACGTTCCTACGTATTCCATCATCTACCACAGTCCAGCACAACGTTCCTCGTATTCCATCATCTACCACAGTCCAGCACAACGTTCCTCGTATTCCATCATCTACCACAGTCCAGCACAACGTTCCTACGTATTCCATCATCTACCACAGTCCAGCACAACGTTCCTACGTATTCCATCATCTACCACAGTCCAGCACAACGTTCCTACGTATTCCATCATCTACCACAGTCCAGCACAACGTTCCTACGTATTCCATCATCTACCACAGTCCAGCACAACGTTCCTACGTATTCCATCATCTACCACAGTCCAGCACAACGTTCCTCGTTCCATTCCATCATCTATCTACACAGTCCAGCACAACGTTCCTACGTATTCCATCATCTACCACAGTCCAGCACAACGTTCCTCATCGTATTCCATCATCTACCACAGTCCAGCACAACGTTCCTCGTATTCCATCATCTACCACAGTCCAGCACAACGTTCCTACGTATTCCATCATCTACCACAGTCCAGCACAACGTTCCTACGTATTCCATCATCTACCACAGTCCAGCACAACGTTCCTCGTATTCCATCATCTACCACAGTCCAGCACAACGTTCCTACGTATTCCATCATCTACCACAGTCCAGCACAACGTTCCTCGTATTCCATCATCTACCACAGTCCAGCACAACGTTCCTACGTATTCCATCATCTACCACAGTCCAGCACAACGTTCCTACGTATTCCATCATCTACCACAGTCCAGCACAACGTTCCTACGTATTCCATCATCTACCACAGTCCAGCACAACGTTCCTACGTATTCCATCATCTACCACAGTCCAGCACAACGTTCCTCGTATTCCATCATCTACCACAGTCCAGCACAACGTTCCTATCTACCACAGTCCAGTATTCCATCATCTACCACAGTCCAGCACAACGTTCCTACGTATTCCATCATCTACCACAGTCCAGCACAACGTTCCTACGTATTCCATCATCTACCACAGTCCAGCACAACGTTCCTACGTATTCCATCATCTACCACAGTCCAGCACAACGTTCCTCATCTACGTATTCCATCATCTACCACAGTCCAGCACAACGTTCCTCGTATTCCATCATCTACCACAGTCCAGCACAACGTTCCTCTACGTATTCCATCATCTACCACAGTCCAGCACAACGTTCCTACGTATTCCATCATCTACCACAGTCCAGCACAACGTTCCTACGTATTCCATCATCTACCACAGTCCAGCACAACGTTCCTCGTATTCCATCATCTACCACAGTCCAGCACAACGTTCCTACGTATTCCATCATCTACCACAGTCCAGCACAACGTTCCTACGTATTCCATCATCTACCACAGTCCAGCACAACGTTCCTACGTATTCCATCATCTACCACAGTCCAGCACAACGTTCCTACGTATTCCATCATCTACCACAGTCCAGCACAACGTTCCTCGTATTCCATCATCTACCACAGTCCAGCACAACGTTCCTCGTATTCCATCATCTACCACAGTCCAGCACAACGTTCCTACGTATTCCATCATCTACCACAGTCCAGCACAACGTTCCTACGTATTCCATCATCTACCACAGTCCAGCACAACGTTCCTACGTATTCCATCATCTACCACAGTCCAGCACAACGTTCCTCATCGTATTCCATCATCTACCACAGTCCAGCACAACGTTCCTCGTATTCCATCATCTACCACAGTCCAGCACAACGTTCCTACGTATTCCATCATCTACCACAGTCCAGCACAACGTTCCTACGTATTCCATCATCTACCACAGTCCAGCACAACGTTCCTCGTATTCCATCATCTACCACAGTCCAGCACAACGTTCCTACGTATTCCATCATCTACCACAGTCCAGCACAACGTTCCTCGTATTCCATCATCTACCACAGTCCAGCACAACGTTCCTACGTATTCCATCATCTACCACAGTCCAGCACAACGTTCCTACGTATTCCATCATCTACCAGCACAACGTCCAGCCATCATCTACGTTCCTCGTATTCCATCATCTACCACAGTCCAGCACAACGTTCCTACGTATTCCATCATCTACCACAGTCCAGCACAACGTTCCTACGTATTCCATCATCTACCACAGTCCAGCACAACGTTCCTACGTATTCCATCATCTACCACAGTCCAGCACAACGTTCCTACGTATTCCATCATCTACCACAGTCCAGCACAACGTTCCTCGTATTCCATCATCTACCACAGTCCAGCACAACGTTCCTACGTATTCCATCATCTACCACAGTCCAGCACAACGTTCCTACGTATTCCATCATCTACCACAGTCCAGCACAACGTTCCTCGTATTCCATCATCTACCACAGTCCAGCACAACGTTCCTCGTATTCCATCATCTACCACAGTCCAGCACAACGTTCCTACGTATTCCATCATCTACCACAGTCCAGCACAACGTTCCTACGTATTCCATCATCTACCACAGTCCAGCACAACGTTCCTACGTATTCCATCATCTACCACAGTCCAGCACAACGTTCCTACGTATTCCATCATCTACCACAGTCCAGCACAACGTTCCTACGTATTCCATCATCTACCACAGTCCAGCACAACGTTCCTACGTATTCCATCATCTACCACAGTCCAGCACAACGTTCCTCGTATTCCATCATCTACCACAGTCCAGCACAACGTTCCTACGTATTCCATCATCTACCACAGTCCAGCACAACGTTCCTACGTATTCCATCATCTACCACAGTCCAGCACAACGTTCCTACGTATTCCATCATCTACCACAGTCCAGCACAACGTTCCTCGTATTCCATCATCTACCACAGTCCAGCACAACGTTCCTACGTATTCCATCATCTACCACAGTCCAGCACAACGTTCCTACGTATTCCATCATCTACCACAGTCCAGCACAACGTTCCTACGTATTCCATCATCTACCACAGTCCAGCACAACGTTCCTACGTATTCCATCATCTACCACAGTCCAGCACAACGTTCCTACGTATTCCATCATCTACCACAGTCCAGCACAACGTTCCTCATCTACCACAGTATTCCATCATCTACCACAGTCCAGCACAACGTTCCTACGTATTCCATCATCTACCACAGTCCAGCACAACGTTCCTACGTATTCCATCATCTACCACAGTCCAGCACAACGTTCCTATCGTATTCCATCATCTACCACAGTCCAGCACAACGTTCCTACGTATTCCATCATCTACCACAGTCCAGCACAACGTTCCTCGTATTCCATCATCTACCACAGTCCAGCACAACGTTCCTCGTATTCCATCATCTACCACAGTCCAGCACAACGTTCCTACCACGTATTCCATCATCTACCACAGTCCAGCACAACGTTCCTACGTATTCCATCATCTACCACAGTCCAGCACAACGTTCCTCGTATTCCATCATCTACCACAGTCCAGCACAACGTTCCTACGTATTCCATCATCTACCACAGTCCAGCACAACGTTCCTCGTATTCCATCATCTACCACAGTCCAGCACAACGTTCCTACGTATTCCATCATCTACCACAGTCCAGCACAACGTTCCTACGTATTCCATCATCTACCACAGTCCAGCACAACGTTCCTACGTATTCCATCATCTACCACAGTCCAGCACAACGTTCCTACGTATTCCATCATCTACCACAGTCCAGCACAACGTTCCTACGTATTCCATCATCTACCACAGTCCAGCACAACGTTCCTACGTATTCCATCATCTACCACAGTCCAGCACAACGTTCCTACGTATTCCATCATCTACCACAGTCCAGCACAACGTTCCTACGTATTCCATCATCTACCACAGTCCAGCACAACGTTCCTACGTATTCCATCATCTACCACAGTCCAGCACAACGTTCCTCGTATTCCATCATCTACCACAGTATTCCATCATCTCTACCACAGTCCAGCACAACGTTCCTACGTATTCCATCATCTACCACAGTCCAGCACAACGTTCCTACGTATTCCATCATCTACCACAGTCCAGCACAACGTTCCTACGTATTCCATCATCTACCACAGTCCAGCACAACGTTCCTACGTATTCCATCATCTACCACAGTCCAGCACAACGTTCCTACGTATTCCATCATCTACCACAGTCCAGCACAACGTTCCTACGTATTCCATCATCTACCACAGTCCAGCACAACGTTCCTACGTATTCCATCATCTACCACAGTCCAGCACAACGTTCCTCGTATTCCATCATCTACCACAGTCCAGCACAACGTTCCGTTCCTCGTATTCCATCATCTACCACAGTCCAGCACAACGTTCCTACGTATTCCATCATCTACCACAGTCCAGCACAACGTTCCTCGTATTCCATCATCTACCACAGTCCAGCACAACGTTCCTACGTATTCCATCATCTACCACAGTCCAGCACAACGTTCCTACGTATTCCATCATCTACCACAGTCCAGCACAACGTTCCTCGTATTCCATCATCTACCACAGTCCAGCACAACGTTCCTACGTATTCCATCATCTACCACAGTCCAGCACAACGTTCCTACGTATTCCATCATCTACCACAGTCCAGCACAACGTTCCTACGTATTCCATCATCTACCACAGTCCAGCACAACGTTCCTACGTATTCCATCATCTACCACAGTCCAGCACAACGTTCCTCGTATTCCATCATCTACCACAGTCCAGCACAACGTTCCTCGTATTCCATCATCTACCACAGTCCAGCACAACGTTCCTCGTATTCCATCATCTACCACAGTCCAGCACAACGTTCCTACGTATTCCATCATCTACCACAGTCCAGCACAACGTTCCTACGTATTCCATCATCTACCACAGTCCAGCACAACGTTCCTACGTATTCCATCATCTACCACAGTCCAGCACAACGTTCCTACGTATTCCATCATCTACCACAGTCCAGCACAACGTTCCTACGTATTCCATCATCTACCACAGTCCAGCACAACGTTCCTATTCCATCATCTACCACAGTATTCCATCATCTACCACAGTCCAGCACAACGTTCCTACGTATTCCATCATCTACCACAGTCCAGCACAACGTTCCTCGTATTCCATCATCTACCACAGTCCAGCACAACGTTCCTACGTATTCCATCATCTACCACAGTCCAGCACAACGTTCCTACGTATTCCATCATCTACCACAGTCCAGCACAACGTTCCTACGTATTCCATCATCTACCACAGTCCAGCACAACGTTCCTACGTATTCCATCATCTACCACAGTCCAGCACAACGTTCCTCGTATTCCATCATCTACCACAGTCCAGCACAACGTTCCTCGTATTCCATCATCTACCACAGTCCAGCACAACGTTCCTACGTATTCCATCATCTACCACAGTCCAGCACAACGTTCCTACGTATTCCATCATCTACCACAGTCCAGCACAACGTTCCTACGTATTCCATCATCTACCACAGTCCAGCACAACGTTCCTACGTATTCCATCATCTACCACAGTCCAGCACAACGTTCCTACGTATTCCATCATCTACCACAGTCCAGCACAACGTTCCTACGTATTCCATCATCTACCACAGTCCAGCACAACGTTCCTACGTATTCCATCATCTACCACAGTCCAGCACAACGTTCCTCGTATTCCATCATCTACCACAGTCCAGCACAACGTTCCTACGTATTCCATCATCTACCACAGTCCAGCACAACGTTCCTACGTATTCCATCATCTACCACAGTCCAGCACAACGTTCCTACGTATTCCATCATCTACCACAGTCCAGCACAACGTTCCTCGTATTCCATCATCTACCACAGTCCAGCACAACGTTCCTACGTATTCCATCATCTACCACAGTCCAGCACAACGTTCCTCGTATTCCATCATCTACCACAGTCCAGCACAACGTTCCTACGTATTCCATCATCTACCACAGTCCAGCACAACGTTCCTACGTATTCCATCATCTACCACAGTCAGCACAACGTTCCTACGTATTCCATCATCTACCACAGTCCAGCACAACGTTCCTACGTATTCCATCATCTACCACAGTCCAGCACAACGTTCCTACGTATTCCATCATCTACCACAGTCCAGCACAACGTTCCTACGTATTCCATCATCTACCACAGTCCAGCACAACGTTCCTCGTATTCCATCATCTACCACAGTCCAGCACAACGTTCCTCGTATTCCATCATCTACCACAGTCCAGCACAACGTTCCTACGTATTCCATCATCTACCACAGTCCAGCACAACGTTCCTACGTATTCCATCATCTACCACAGTCCAGCACAACGTTCCTACGTATTCCATCATCTACCACAGTCCAGCACAACGTTCCTACGTATTCCATCATCTACCACAGTCCAGCACAACGTTCCTACGTATTCCATCATCTACCACAGTCCAGCACAACGTTCCTACGTATTCCATCATCTACCACAGTCCAGCACAACGTTCCTCGTATTCCATCATCTACCACAGTCCAGCACAACGTTCCTACGTATTCCATCATCTACCACAGTCCAGCACAACGTTCCTACGTATTCCATCATCTACCACAGTCCAGCACAACGTTCCTACGTATTCCATCATCTACCACAGTCCAGCACAACGTTCCTCGTATTCCATCATCTACCACAGTCCAGCACAACGTTCCTACGTATTCCATCATCTACCACAGTCCAGCACAACGTTCCTACGTATTCCATCATCTACCACAGTCCAGCACAACGTTCCTCGTATTCCATCATCTACCACAGTCCAGCACAACGTTCCTACGTATTCCATCATCTACCACAGTCCAGCACAACGTTCCTACGTATTCCATCATCTACCACAGTCCAGCACAACGTTCCTACGTATTCCATCATCTACCACAGTCCAGCACAACGTTCCTACGTATTCCATCATCTACCACAGTCCAGCACAACGTTCCTCATCGTATTCCATCATCTACCACAGTCCAGCACAACGTTCCTCGTATTCCATCATCTACCACAGTCCAGCACAACGTTCCTACGTATTCCATCATCTACCACAGTCCAGCACAACGTTCCTACGTATTCCATCATCTACCACAGTCCAGCACAACGTTCCTCGTATTCCATCATCTACCACAGTCCAGCACAACGTTCCTACGTATTCCATCATCTACCACAGTCCAGCACAACGTTCCTCGTATTCCATCATCTACCACAGTCCAGCACAACGTTCCTACGTATTCCATCATCTACCACAGTCACAACGTTCCTACGTATTCCATCATCTACCACAGTTCGTTCCTACGTATTCCATCATCTACCACAGTCCAGCACAACGTTCCTACGTATTCCATCATCTACCACAGTCCAGCACAACGTTCCTACGTATTCCATCATCTACCACAGTCCAGCACAACGTTCCTACGTATTCCATCATCTACCACAGTCAGCACAACGTTCCTACGTATTCCATCATCTACCACAGTCAGCACAACGTTCCTACGTATTCCATCATCTACCACAGTCCAGCACAACGTTCCTCGTATTCCATCATCTACCACAGTCCAGCACAACGTTCCTACGTATTCCATCATCTACCACAGTCCAGCACAACGTTCCTACGTATTCCATCATCTACCACAGTCCAGCACAACGTTCCTACGTATTCCATCATCTACCACAGTCCAGCACAACGTTCCTACGTATTCCATCATCTACCACAGTCCAGCACAACGTTCCTACGTATTCCATCATCTACCACAGTCCAGCACAACGTTCCTACGTATTCTTTTTAAATGGTTTTAAAGTATTGTTTTTGAATTTATATTTTGAACGGTTTCTGGTTTGCTCAGATAATATCTTTATTGCTCTAAATCGAAATGTTATTTTGCCTATTTCTCTTTTCTGTCTGGATAACAGATGGTGGACAACCTATTCCTGGTGTTGACTGAATGTCTGTCTCTTACCAACTGAATAGCGTTGTGAATAGAGTTTGGCTGTTTTAAATGGTGTACATGATGAAATAAAATAGGCATGTTTTTTTTTTTTCAATGATCTTGTTGATTGACAACCCATGACTACAACAGAAGAACCACATCTCCACCTTAAAACAACCCATGACTACAACAGGAGAACCACATCTCCACCTTAAAACAACCCTTGCTGTTTTCTCCTGTGCATTCTGCAGCCTCCTAATGTCACATGCTGATGCATTTCCCCCAGACCACAGGACAGTAGTTCACCTGACTCTGAATTAATGATTGTGTTATTTACTTAAGAATCTTTCCTGGTAAATATTTCGCTATCCTTCTGATCATATATGCAGTTAATATATATGTTTTTTAATAGATGAGTTATTTGAGACGACCATGATAAGCAGTTGTCTAGCTACACTCCTAGTAGTTTAGTTTCTGACACTTCCTCAATTTGTACCCCTCCCCAATACTTACTTGAGAGGAGAAGGGGGAAGAGGAGGTGGAGGAGAGAGGAGGAGGAGGAGGGGGAGGAGGGGGGGAGAGTGGAAAAAAGGTGAGGAGAAAGGAGGAGAGAGGAGGAGGAGGATGAGAGAGGAGGAGAGGAGAGGAGAGGAGAGGAGAGGAGAGGAGAGGAGGAAATCTCAGGTTCTCAGGATTCACTCACTTTGAGCTGAGACAAATCCACCATGTTGTGGTCACAGACGCCACAGCCTCTCTCGTAGTTCCAGGCGTTGGGGATGTAGTTTCCTAGATAGTTCAAATACATCTGGAAGAAGAAAAAAATAATAATAAATCATCACATGAATGAACAAAGAAACTACGTGGTTATTTTAAAGTTTAATTATCCTTTACAAAAACATTCTATATTAGAAATAGAGGATGATTTCATCCCATGAGAAGTATATTCCGTGCTGGTCCATGTGGTGATTCAGAGCCGGCCAGTAGGCCTGCGTTCCAAATGGCATCCTATCCTCTCGATAGTGCACTACTCTTCACCATAGCCCTGTGGGGTCGTAATGTAGGAGTCTAGTGAGGGTCAGTCTGGACTGAGAGAGGTCACTGGCAGTGCAAAGAAGACGATTAAAGACCATAAACATTTCCTCCGTCAAATCTACACTGACTAAATGCACTGTAATTATCCTGTCTGAAGTCACTTCCCAGAATGCAGTGTATTCAACACGTTTTATAGGTGTTCTAGTTTAATACACGAAGAGAAGGACATTCCCCTCGTGTCAACGTGACCTGGAGACAGAAACGGACAGCAGTTTGGACAGTAATTCATCAGATATGTGATCCAATGAAAGATATCCTCATAGCGTGCACACACACACACACACACACACACACACACACACACACACACACACACACACACACACACACACACACACACACACAGACAGACACTGGAAGCACTAACAACAGTAGTGTTTGTATTCACGTCTTGGCTAAACAACAACAGATTCTCTGGCAACATGACAGAGCTGTTGGAGGTTGACTCTGTGTACGTTGTGTGTGTTTGTGGTTGTGATTACTGGAAGCTAGGGATTATCCACTTCATCTCGTCTGACGACAACAACCACACTACAGATGTCTTCGAAATGCAACTAACCCAGACTTTATTCAAATATAATCCAGTTAAATTGTTGTGGAAATCCCAGATGAATAGATGTAATCCCAGATTAAGATATTTAATCCCAGATTAATATATTTAATCCCAAATTAAGAGATGTAATCCCAGATTAAGAGATGTAATCCCAGATTTATAGATGTAATCCCAGATTAAGATATTTAATCCCAGATTAAGAGATGTATTCCCAGATTAAGAGATGTAATCCCAGATTAAGAGATTAAGTAATTCTGTGTACCTGAAACAGAGGAACAGGTCAATGGGCGGAAAACTATCTCTCCTACCCAAAAAAGAAAGTGAAATCTCTCTCCCCATCTCTCCGTTTCTCCATCTCTACATCTCACTCTCCATCTCTCTCCTCATCTCTCCATCTCTCTCCCCATCTCTACATCTCACTCCCCATCTCTCCATCTCACTCCCCATCTCTCTCCTCATCTCTCCATCTCTATCTCTCCATCTCTCTCCTCATCTCTCCATCTTCCTCTCCATCTCTCTCCTCATCTCTCCATCTCTCCATCTCTCTCCTCATCTCTCCGTCTCTCTCCATCTTCCTCTCCATCTATCCTCATCTCTCCATCTTCCTCTCCATCTTCCTCTCCATCTCTCTCCTCATCTCTCCATCTTCCTCTCCATCTCTCCATCTTCCTCTCCATCTCTCCATCTTCCTCTCCATCTCTCCATCTTCCTCTCCATCTCTCCATCTTCCTCTCCATCTCTCCATCTTCCTCTCCATCTCTCCATCTTCTTCCCCATCTGTCCATTTTCCTCCATATAAAAAGAGATAGCCTCCAGTATCTTCACTCTAATATCTCACTGACACCTGCTGATACGTGTCTACAGGTTGACCTTGCCTCCATCCAAATGGAGAGGCTGCAGGGTATGTAGATGGGCTGGGCTGCACATCCTTGGGCCTTAGCGAGCTCCAACTCCAGCCTACCAGGAGGCTTAGAAACCGTTGAGGCTAGCTAGACTGACTAGGCTCCTGGACTATGGTAGCTTCCCAAAAGGCACCCTATCCCCCATATAGTGCACTATTTTAGACCAGAGCCCTATGGCACCATATGCCCTATATAGTGTACTACTTTAGACCAGAACCCTATGACACCCTATTCCATATATAGTACACTACTTTAGACCAGAGCCCGATGGCACCCTATTCCCTATATGTAGTACACTACTTTGACCAGGGCCCTTTGGGAATAGTAGCCATTTGGGAAGCACTTTAGGAGTGAATGCAGCAGATGGTTCTGTTGTTGTGGAGAATGACTCAACACTGTGGTGGGTGGGTTTGATGACGTGTGGTGGATACCAGAGAAGAGTGATGGGGCAGAAAGAGAGGGAAAGCTGTGAAGAAAAGGCCAGAGGGATAGAAAAGCCTCCCAAGAGAACGTATCTCCCAGAAATATCATCAGAACTCACTGACCTCAGAGCTATGGAACTGCTAATGGGGGTGAGATGGAGAGAGAGGTTTAGGGGCAGGGAGAGGGAGAGGGAGAGGGAGGGAGAGAGAGAGGGAGAGGGGCAGGGAGAGGGAGAGGAATGGAGGGATCGAGGGAGGGGGTTGGTAGGGATCGAGGGAGGGGGAGGTAGGGATCGAGGGAGGGGAGGTAGGGATCGATGGAGGGGAGGTAAGGATCGATGGAGGGGAGGTAGGGATCGATGGAGGGGGAGGTAAGGATCGATGGAGGGGGAGGTAGGGATCGATGGAGGGGGAGGTGGGGATCGATGGAGGGGGAGGTAGGGATTGATGGAGGGGGAGGTGGGGATCGATGGAGGGGAGGTAGGGATCGATGGAGGAGGGAGTTGGGGATCGATGGAGGGGGGAGGGGGATCGATGGAGGGGGAGGTAGGGATCGATTGAGGGGGAGGTAGGGATCGAGGGGGACTTGGTAGGGATTGATGGAGGGGGAGGTAGGGATTGGAGGAGGGGGAGGTAGGGATTGGTGGAGGGGGAGGTAGGGATTGAGGGGGTTGGTAGGGATTGATGGAGGAGGGAGGTAGGGATTGGTGGAGGGGGAGGTAGGGATTGGTGGAGGGGGAGGTAGGGATCGATAGAGGGGGAGGTAAGAATTTATGGAGGGGAGGTAGGGATCGATTGAGGGGAGGTAGGGATCGATGGAGGGGGAGGTAGGGATCGATGGAGGGGGAGGTAGGGATCAATAGAGGGGAGGTAGGGATCGATAGAGGGGGAGGTAGGGATCGATGGAGGGGGAGGTAGGGATCAATGGAGGGGGAGGTAGGGATTGGTGGAGGGGAGGTAGGGATCGATTGAGGGGGAGGTAGGGATCGATTGAGGGGGAGGTAGGGATCGATGGAGGGGGGAGGTAGGGATCGATGGAGGGGGGAGGTAGGGATCGATTGAGGGGGAGGTAGGGATCGATGGAGGGGGAGGTAGGGATCAATAGAGGGGGAGGTATAGTGAGAGTTGGAAGTAAGGAAGAGGGAGTGAGAGGGAAAGGCCGTCAGGGAGTGAGGAGGGAGTGTTATTAAACTTTGGCCGGACCTTACTCCTCCACATAATGACCAGCTGGATTCCAGAGAAGTTCCCTCCACACAGATTCTAAAGAACCCCGTAACGTCCCCCCTTACATACGTTTTGTAAGATGTTTACTCTATTCAAGAGCATGGTAATGTTGATTGGAAGGTCTTTTACTTCAGCATCACTGTGTAGCATGCATACAGCTCCTTTCAGTGCATGGTAAGTAACGCCTAACTGGGCTCACTAGTACTACATAGTATCACACTCAGATACACGTCAACAGCAGCGCCATTTATTGGCTTGGCGACATCTCGTAACATCTTCCTTTACCCAACAAATGAAGATAACTCCTCCTCGACTCATTAACAGGAGAACTGGGGCTAAACCCTTGGCAATGAAAACATTACACTTAGTAACAAAATCATAGAACTGTGTTCTTATTCAAGTATCTTAAATAAGCATCAACTTTAAAGTCAATAAGCAGACTACCCTCTTCCCTCTTACAAAAAAAAAAAAAAAAAAATATATAATCTTTTAAAGAACATAGTCTCTGGAGAATCTGACAGGCGACAGGTGATATTTGCCCTGGTTCTGGTGTTCTGGTGTTCTGGTGTGTTTTCAGGCAGTGGAGCTGCTGCCACATCAGCAGTCTGTTGTTCACCACCTGCAGGTTTGGCGGGTTCGTTCCACGGTCCTCAGTCATCCTCACCCGTGTTTGATTGGTGGTCGTTCGGGGGGGGGGGCGGGGCCCTGAGCTGTTCAGTCATTGGACGAATGTCTCTTCTGTTTCTGCTGTGTTCTTTACCGTTCACTAGTACTTCATTACGACCGGCCACTGAGTTGATCAGTGAATATGTCCAGCGTCCAAGTTGGCTGAGTCGTTGGGGTGGAACATAACGCTTAGCGTTTGTCCTTGGATGATGTTGGGCATCTGTGTCATGGTGGTGTTTTTGCTGTCAATTATGTTTTGTACCACTTGGGGTTTGAGCAGTTTTTTTCATGGTGGGTCGGATCGTCTGGACACCTAGAAAACTGTTAAGTCCCTCTGTTGGGTTATTCCTCCATTCCAACACTCCTTTCCATGGGTCTTCACTATCCATCGCAGACTTTTTTTTAGGAGCGTTTATGGCCATTTTCACTGTTGACTCCGGCTTTGCCGTTGCTTTGGCTTTGATACGGCGATGCCTTCACACGTTTAAAGTCATCAGCACATTTCATAAAGTCCGGAGAAACGCCGTGTCTGCTGAACTGCTTTCAATGATGGTGTCTGATGTGGTGTCGGTCAGCTTGTCGAACTCCTAGTAGTCCGAATAATACATCGACCAGGATGAGCTAGTTGCTTCTGTTGACTGTGAGTAAGTCCATCCCGATCTTGGACCATGGGAGGGGATGGATTTGGTGGGGGGGAGGGGTGTCTCCTTGTGTTGTCTCTTCTGGAGGATGAGTGTCTCCTTGTGTTGTCTCTTCTGGAGGATGAGTGTCTCCTTGTGTTGTCTCTTCTGGTGGGATTTGGTGGGGGGAGGAGTGTCTCCTTGTGTTGTCTCTTCTGGAGGGATTTGATGGGGGGATGAGTGTCTCCTTGTGTTGTCTCTTCTAGATGGATTTGGTGGGGGGATGAGTGTCTCCTTGTGTTGTCTCTTCTGGAGGGATTTGATGGGGGGGATGAGTGTCTCCTTGTGTTGTCTCTTCTAGATGGATTTGGTGGGGGGATGAGTGTCTCCTTGTGTTGTCTCTTCTGGATGGATTTGGTGGTGGGGGATGAGTGTCTCCTTGTGTTGTCTCTTCTAGAGTGAGTTAGAGGTGGCACATTTGCTGATAAAGACCTTTACGTCCTCCATAAACTTCGGCCAGAAAACAGCATCACGTGCCTTTCTGAATAATGGCCTCTTTGCCTGAGTAGCCAGAGTGTATGTTGTGTAGAAAGTCAGCATGTAACATGTCATCTTCAGTGTCACAGATCTTTCAGTGTCACAGCCTGTTTGGTTCCAGACCAGCCGTGGTTGATTTGTGCGTACAGAGCCTGAAACAGTGGGTCCTGGCAACAGTGTGCTTTGATTGACCCCATTGTCTTAGTTGAGATGTTGGACATCACTGGTGTGATCCACCTGTTCCAGGTCAGTTGTGACCAGGCCCATAGCGTAGACCGTGGCTGGTGTTTGCATTTGTCTGTGCTCTGTGGTTGATTGAGCTGTTCTGGACAGGAAGTCAGCTACATGTAGTTATCTGCCTTGTTTGTATTGCATGTGGAGTTGGTATCTTTGTAGCCTTATCAACATTCTCTGCAGTCGTTTGGAGTTGGTATCTTTGTAGCCTTATCAACATTCTCTGCAGTCGTTTGGAGTTGGTATCTTTGTAGCCTTATCAACATTCTCTGCAGTCGTTTGGAGTTGGTATCTTTGTAGACTTATCAACATTCTCTGCAGTCGTTTGGAGTTGGTATCTTTGTAACCTTATCAACATTCTCTGCAGTCGTTTGGAGTTGGTATCTTTGTAGACTTATCAATATTCTCTGCAGTCACTTGGAGTTGGTATCTTTGTAGCCTTATCAATATTCTCTGCAGTCGTTTGGAAATGGTATCTTTGTAGCCTTATCAATATTCTCTGCAGTCACTTGAAGTTGGTATCTTTGTAACCTTATCAACATTCTCTGCAGTCGTTTGGAGTTGGTATCTTTGTAGCCTTATCAACATTCTCTGCAGTCACTTGGAGTTGGTATCTTTGTAGCCTTATCAACATTCTCTGCAGTCATTTGGCGTTGGTATCTTTGTAGCCTTATCAACATTCTCTGCAGTCATTTGGCGTTGGTATTTGGCATATCTAGAGGAGTACCTCTGTTATCATTCATTCAAACCTTCCAGGCATATCTAGAGGAGTACCTCTGTTATCATTCATTCAAACCTTCCAGGCATATCTAGAGGAGTACCTCTGTTATCATTCATTCCAACTATAATGAAGAACTATGAAACACTGACATGATTCAGCGAGGCTGGTTCTGTTTTCTCCAGAAACAGAGATGGAAACTGGTTCTGAACTGTGGCCATGGATCTGTACCCAGACACCTGGAAAGTGGTTATTACCGTGGATAGTTCCGGGCATGTTGGAAATGTTAATATTGTCTTACTCACTTTGGTGTTTGCGTTGCCATGGATGACCACTGGCAAGGTGTCGTAAACAGTGTTTCTCACTCGGGCACTCTTCGTTCCAAACTTCAAGAGAACCTCGTCTGCAGTGGGACAGAGTAGAGAGAAGAACAGGGTTCAACATGCTGGATACTGTAGGGAGAGAGAAGAACAACAGGGTTCAACATGCTGGATACTGTAAGGAGAGAGAAGAACAGCAGGGTTCAACATGCTGGATACTGTAGGGAGAGAGAAGAACAGGGTTCAACATGCTGGCTACTGTAGGGAGAGAGAAGAACAGGGTTCAACATGATGGATACTGTAGGGAGAGAGAAGAACAGCAGGGTTCAACATGCTGGATACTGTAAGGAGAGAGAAGAACAGGGTTCACCATGCTGGATACTGTAAGGAGAGAGAAGAACAGGGTTCAACATGCTGGATACTGTAGGGAGAGAGAAGAACAGCAGGGTTCAACATGCTGGATACTGTAGGGAGAGAGAAGAACAGGGTTCAACATGCTGGCTACTGTAGGGAGAGAGAAGAACAGGGTTCAACATGATGGATACTGTAGGGAGAGAGAAGAACAGCAGGGTTCAACATGCTGGATACTGTAGGGAGAGAGAAGAACAGGGTTCAACATGCTGGATACTGTAGGGAGAGAGAAGAACAGCAGGGTTCAACATGCTGGATACTGTAGGGAGAGAGAACAACAGCAGGGTTCAACATGCTGGATACTGTAGGGAGAGAGAAGAACAGGGTTCAACATGCTGGATACTGTAGGGAGAGAGAAGAACAGCATGGTTCAACATGCTGGATACTGTAGGGAGAAAGAAGAACAGGGTTCAACATGCTGGATACTGTAGGGAGAGAGAAGAACAGGGTTCAACATGCTGGATACTGTAGGGAGAGAGAAGAACAGCAGGGTTCAACATGCTGGATACTGTAGGGAGAGAGAAGAACAGGGTTCAACATGCTGGATACTGTAGGGAGAGAGAAGAACAGGGTTCAACATGCTGGATACTGTAGGGAGAGAGAAGAACAGGGTTCAACATGCTGGATACTGTAAGGAGAGAGAAGAACAGGGTTCAACATGCTGGCTACTGTAGGGAGAGAGAAGAACAGGGTTCAACATGCTGGATACTGTAGGGAGAGAGAAGAACAGGGTTCAACATGGTTCAACATGCTGGATACTGTAAGGAGAGAGAAGAACAGGGTTCAACATGCTGGATACTGTAGGGAGAGAGAAGAACAGGGTTCAACATGCTGGATACTGTAAGGAGAGAGAAGAACAGGGTTCAACATGCTGGATACTGTAGGGAGAGAGAAGAACAGGGTTCAACATGCTGGATACTGTAGGGAGAGAGAAGAACAGCAGGGTTCAACATGATGGATACTGTAAGGAGAGAGAAGAACAGGGTTCAACATGCTGGATACTGTAGGGAGAGAGAAGAACAGGGTTCAACATGCTGGATACTGTAGGGAGAGAGAAGAACAGAACATGCTGGATACTGTAGGTTCAACATGCTGGATACTGTAGGGAGAGAGAAGAACAGGGTTCAACATGCTGGATACTGTAGGGAGAGAGAAGAACAGGGTTCAACATGCTGGATACTGTAGGGAGAGAGAAGAACAGGGTTCAACATGCTGGATACTGTAGGGAGAGAGAAGAACAGGGTTCAACATGCTGGATACTGTAGGGAGAGAGAAGAACAGGGTTCAACATGCTGGATACTGTAGGGAGAGAGAAGAACAGCAGGGTTCAACATGCTGGATACTGTAGGGAGAGAGAAGAACAGGGTTCAACATGCTGGATACTGTAGGGAGAGAGAGAACAACAGGGTTCAACATGCTGGATACTGTAGGGAGAGAGAGGTTCAAGAACAGGGTTCAACATGCTGGATACTGTAGGGAGAGAGAAGAACAGGGTTCAACATGCTGGATACTGTAGGGAGAGAGAAGAACAGCAGGGTTCAACATGCTGGATACTGTAGGGAGAGAGAAGAACAGGGTTCAACATGCTGGATACTGTAAGGAGAGAGAACAACAGGGTTCAACATGCTGGATACTGTAGGGAGAGAGAAGAACAGGGTTCAACATGCTGGATACTGTAAGGAGAGAGAAGAACAGGGTTCAACATGCTGGATACTGTAGGGAGAGAGAACAGGGTTCAGAACAGGGTTCAACATGCTGGATACTGTAGGGAGAGAGAAGAACAG
>NC_088401.1:4092740-4132740 GCF_034236695.1 Oncorhynchus nerka | reverse complement strand
CCTCTGTAAGGGACCAGGTATATAACCTACCCTCTGTAAAGGGACCAGGTATATAACCTACCCTCTGTAAAGGGACCAGGTATATAACCTACCATCTGTAAAGGGACCAGGTATATAACCTACCCTCTGTAAAGGGACCAGGTATATAACCTACCCTCTGTAAAGGGACCAGGTATATAACTGTAAAGGGTCCAGGTATATAACTGTAAAGGGTCCAGGTATATAACTGTAAAGGGTCCAGGTATATAACTGTAAAGGGTCCAGGTATATAACTGTAAAGGGTCCAGGTATATAACTGTAAAGGGTCCAGGTATATAACTGTAAAGGGTCCAGGTATATAACTGTAAAGGGTCCAGGTATATAACTGTAAAGGGTCCAGGTATATACCTGTAAAGGGTCCAGGTATATACCTGTAAAGGGTATGGGTATATAACTGTAAAGGGTCCAGGTATATAACTGTAAAGGGTCCAGCTATATAACTGTAAAGGGTCCAGGTATATAACTGTAAAGGGTCCAGGTATATAACTGTAAAGGGTCCAGGTATATAACTGTAAAGGGCCCAGGTATATAACTGTAAAGGGTCCAGGTATATAACTGTAAAGGGTCCAGGTATATAACTGTAAAGGGTATGGGTATATAACTGTAAAGGGTGCAGGTATATAACTGTAAAGGGTCCAGGTATATAACTGTAAAGGGTATGGGTATATAACTGTAAAGGGTCCAGGTATATAACTGTAAAGGGCCCAGGTATATAACTGTAAAGGGTCCAGGTATATAACTGTAAAGGGTCCAGGTATATAACTGTAAAGGGTCCAGGTATATAACTGTAAAGGGTCCAGCTATATAACTGTAAAGGGTCCAGCTATATAACTGTAAAGGGTAAGGGTATATAACTGTAAAGGGTCCAGGTATATAACTGTAAAGGGTCCAGCTATATTACTGTAAAGGGTATGGGTATATAACTGTAAAGGGTCCAGGTATATATAACTGTAAAGGGTGCAGGTATATAACTGTAAAGGGTGCAGGTATATAACTTTAAAGGGTCCAGGTATATAACTGTAAAGGGTCCAGGTATATAACTGTAAAGGGTCCAGGTATATAACTGTAAAGGGTATGGGTATATAACTGTAAAGGGTCCAGGTATATAACTGTAAAGGGTATGGGTATATAACTGTAAAGGGTATGGGTATATAACTGTAAAGGGTAAGGGTATATAACTGTAAAGGGTCCAGGTATATAACTGTAAAGGGTATGGGTATATAACTGTAAAGAGTATGGGTATATAACTGTAAAGGGTAAGGGTATATAACTGTAAAGGGTCCAGGTATATAACTGTAAAGGGTCCAGGTATATATAACTGTAAAGGGTATGGGTATATAACTGTAAAGGGTATGGGTATATAACTGTAAAGGGTAAGGGTATATAACTGTAAAGGGTCCAGGTATATAACTGTAAAGGGTATGGGTATATAACTGTAAAGGGTCCAGGTATATAACTGTAAAGGGTCCAGGTATATAACTGTAAAGGGTCCAGGTATATAACTGTAAAGGGTCCAGGTATATAACTGTAAAGGGTCCAGGTATATAACTGTAAAGGGTATGGGTATATAACTGTAAAGGGCCCGGGTATATAACTGTAAAGGGTATGGGTATATAACTGTAAAGGGTCCAGGTATATAACTGTAAAGGGTCCAGGTATATAACTGTAAAGGGTATGGGTATATAACTGTAAAGGGCCCGGGTATATAACTGTAAAGGGTATGGGTATATAACTGTAAAGGGTACGGGTATATATATAACTGTAAAGGATCCAGCTATATTACTGTAAAGGGTATGGGTATATAACTGTAAAGGGTCCAGGTATATAACTGTAAAGGGTATGGGTATATAACTGTAAAGGGTCCAGGTATATAACTGTAAAGGGTCCAGGTATATAACTGTAAAGGGTCCAGGTATATAACTGTAAAGGGTACGGGTATATATAACTGTAAAGGGTCCAGCTATATTACTGTAAAGGGTATGGGTATATAACTGTAAAGGGTCCAGGTATATAACTGTAAAGGGTCCAGGTATATAACTGTAAAGGTCAGGTTTAATTTGGCAGATGATTTACAGTACCATGAGTGCTTACATTAGCACCACACTTCAACCAACATAGCCACACAGGACCTATACTCACCCTCTGAAAAGAGTCCAGGTATATTTTGGTGTAGAATAGCTGATCGTCATCGTTCTCGTGAAGGTTCCACTGCTCGACAATCTTGTTCACATACGGGGCGTAACCGATGACGCCTAGGAGTTAAAACCAGATGGAGTTAAAACCAGATGGAGTTAAAAGCAGATTTAGTTAAAACCAGATTGAGCTAATACATTGGGTCCTATAAAACAAAATATAGGGTGGTGATTGTGTAGTGTAGGGTGTAGTGTACAGTGTAGTAAATTGTGTGGTAAATGGTATTTTATAGGGTGTAGTATATGGTGTAGTGTAGGGTGTAGTACAGGGTGTAGTGTAGGGTGTATTATAGGGTGTATTGTGGTATAGGGTGTAGTGTATGGTATACTATAGGGTGTAGTATATGGTGTAGTGTAGGGTGTAGTACAGGGTGTAGTGTAGGGCGTGCTTTTACACCTGCATTGTTTGCTGTTTGGGGTTTTAGGCTGGGTTTCTGTACAGCACTTTGAGATATCAGCTGATGTACGAAGGGCTATATAAATAAATTTGATTTGATTTGATTGGTGTACTATAGGGTGTAGTATGTGGTGTACTATAGGGTGTAGTATGTGGTGTACTATAGGGTGTAGTGTGTGGTGTACTATAGGGTGTAGTATGTGGTGTACTATAGGGTGTAGTATGTGGTGTACTATAGGGTGTAGTATGTGGTGTACTATAGGGTGTAGTATGTGGTGTACTATAGGGTGTAGTACAGGGTGTACTATAGGGTGTAGTGTGTGGTGTACTATAGGGTGTAGTATATGGTGTACTATAGGGTGTAGTATGTGGTGTACTATAGGGTGTAGTATGTGGTGTACTATAGGGTGTAGTACAGGGTGTACTATAGGGTGTAGTGTGTGGTGTACTATAGGGTGTAGTGTAGGGTGTACTATAGGGTGTAGTGTAGGGTGTACTATAGGGTGTAGTATGTGGTGTACTATAGGGTGTAGTATGTGGTGCACTATAGGGTGTAGTATGTGGTGTACTATAGGGTGTAGTATGTGGTGTACTATAGGGTGTAGTATGTGGTGTACTATAGGGTGTAGTATGTGGTGTACTATAGGGTGTAGTATGTGGTGTACTATAGGGTGTAGTGTGTGGTGTACTATAGGGTGTAGTGTAGGGTGTACTATAGGGTGTAGTGTAGGGTGTACTATAGGGTGTAGTATGTGGTGTACTATAGGGTGTAGTATGTGGTGTACTATAGGGTGTAGTACAGGGTGTACTATAGGGTGTAGTGTGTGGTGTACTATACGGTGTAGTGTAGGGTGTACTATAAGGTGTAGTGTAGGGTGTACTATAGGGTGTAGTATGTGGTGTACTATAGGGTGTAGTATGTGGTGCACTATAGGGTGTAGTATGTGGTGTACTATAGGGTGTAGTATGTGGTGTACTATAGGGTGTAGTATGTGGTGCACTATAGGGTGTAGTATGTGGTGTACTATAGGGTGTAGTATGTGGTGTACTATAGGGTGTAGTGTGTGGTGTACTATAGGGTGTAGTACAGGGTGTACTATAGGGTGTAGTGTGTGGTGTACTATAGGGTGTAGTATATGGTGTACTATAGGGTGTAGTATGTGGTGTACTATAGGGTGTAGTATGTGGTGTACTATAGGGTGTAGTACAGGGTGTACTATAGGGTGTAGTGTGTGGTGTACTATAGGGTGTAGTGTAGGGTGTACTATAGGGTGTAGTGTAGGGTGTACTATAGGGTGTAGTATGTGGTGTACTATAGGGTGTAGTATGTGGTGCACTATAGGGTGTAGTATGTGGTGTACTATAGGGTGTAGTATGTGGTGTACTATAGGGTGTAGTGTGTGGTGTACTATAGGGTGTAGTACAGGGTGTACTATAGGGTGTAGTGTGTGGTGTACTATAGGGTGTAGTATATGGTGTACTATAGGGTGTAGTATGTGGTGTACTATAGGGTGTAGTATGTGGTGTACTATAGGTGTAGTACAGGGTGTACTATAGGGTGTAGTGTGTGGTGTACTATAGGGTGTAGTGTAGGGTGTACTATAGGGTGTAGTGTAGGGTGTACTATAGGGTGTAGTATGTGGTGTACTATAGGGTGTAGTATGTGGTGCACTATAGGGTGTAGTATGTGGTGTACTATAGGGTGTAGTATGTGGTGTACTATAGGGTGTAGTATGTGGTGTACTATAGGGTGTAGTATGTGGTGTACTATAGGGTGTAGTATGTGGTGTACTATAGGGTGTAGTGTGTGGTGTACTATAGGGTGTAGTATGTGGTGTACTATAGGGTGTAGTACAGGGTGTACTATAGGGTGTAGTGTGTGGTGTACTATAGGGTGTAGTGTAGGGTGTACTATAGGGTGTAGTGAAGGGTGTACTATAGGGTGTAGTATGTGGTGTACTATAGGGTGTAGTATGTGGTGCACTATAGGGTGTAGTATGTGGTGTACTATAGGGTGTAGTATGTGGTGTACTATAGGGTGTAGTATGTGGTGTACTATAGGGTGTAGTATGTGGTGTACTATAGGGTGTAGTATGGGGTGTACTATAGGGTGTAGTGTGTGGTGTACTATAGGGTGTAGTGTAGGGTGTACTATAGGGTGTAGTGTAGGGTGTACTATAGGGTGTAGTATGTGGTGTACTATAGGGTGTAGTATGTGGTGCACTATAGGGTGTAGTATGTGGTGTACTATAGGGTGTAGTATGTGGTGTACTATAGGGTGTAGTATGTGGTGTACTATAGGGTGTAGTATGTGGTGTACTATAGGGTGTAGTATGCGGTGTACTATAGGGTGTAGTATGTGGTGTACTATAGGGTGTAGTATGCGGTGTACTATAGGGTGTAGTATGTGGTGTACTATAGGGTGTAGTATGTGGTGTACTATAGGGTGTAGTATGTGGTGTACTATAGGGTGTAGTATGTGGTGTACTATAGGGTGTAGTGTGTGGTGTACTATAGGGTGTAGTATGTGGTGTACTATAGGGTGTAGTATGTGGTGTACTATAGGGTGTAGTATGTGGTGTACTATAGGGTGTAGTATGTGGTGCACTATAGGGTGTACTATAGGGTGTAGTATGTGGTGTTGTAAAGGGTATTTTATATGATGACCTCTGGTCATGATGACCTCTGGTCCTTTTGTCTCTTCCTCTAGCATATTTACCACAGCTGTAAAGTAACCAACCCTGGTCATGATGACCTCTGGTCCTTTTGTCTCTTCCTCTAGCGTATTTACCACAGCTGTAAAGTAACCAACCCTGGTCATGATGACCTCTGGTCCTTTTGTCTCTTCCTCTAGCGTATTTACCACAGTTGTAAAGTAACCAACCCTGGTCATGATGATCTCTGGTCCTTTTGTCTCTTCCTCTAGCATATTTAACACAGCTGTAAAGTAACCAACCCTGGTCATGATGACCTCTGGTCCTTTTGTCTCTTCCTCTAGCGTATTTAACACAGCTGTAAAGGAACCAACCCTGGTCATGATGACCTCTGGTCCTTTTGTCTCTTCCTCTAGCGTATTTACCACAGCTGTAAAGTAACCAACCCAACCCTGGTCATGATGACCTCTGGTCCTTTTCTCTCTTCCTCTAGCGTATTTACCACAGCTGTAAAGTAACCAACCCTGGTCATGATGACCTCTGGTCCTTTTCTCTCTTCCTCTAGCATATTTACCACAGCTGTAAAGTAACCAACCCTGGTCATGATGACCTCTGGTCCTTTTGTCTCTTCCTCTAGCGTATTTACCACAGCTGTAAAGTACCCAACCCTGGTCATGATGACCTCTGGTCCTTTTCTCTCTTCCTCTAGCGTATTTACCACAGCTGTAAAGTAACCAACCCAACCCTGGTCATGATGACCTCTGGTCCTTTTCTCTCTTCCTCTAGCGTATTTACCACAGCTGTAAAGTAACCAACCCTGGTCATGATGACCTCTGGTCCTTTTGTCTCTTCCTCTAGCGTATTTACCACAGCTGTAAAGTAACCAACCCTGGTCATGATGACCTCTGGTCATGATGACCTCTGGTCCTTTTCTCTCTTCCTCTAGCATATTTACCACAGCTGTAAAGTAACCAACCCAACCCTGGTCATGATGACCTCTGGTCCTTTTGTCTCTTCCTCTAGCGTATTTAACACAGCTGTAAAGTAACCAACCCTGGTCATGATGACCTCTGGTCCTTTTGTCTCTTCCTCTAGCGTATTTACCACAGCTGTAAAGTAACAAACCCTGGTCATGATGACCTCTGGTCCTTTTGTCTCTTCCTCTAGCGTATTTAACACAGCTGTAAATTGCAGGGTTGGGTATGTCGTTTGTCAGTAATTTTTTTGGGGGGGAGGGGAGAACAACTATTCACACACCCAGAATGGACATGCAGGGGAAACGCTGCTCGGAGACAGAGGGGAGAAATTACTTCCAGTAAAAATCACTATATACAGAGACGTAGACTGGTGATGTTAGTATGAATGATGTCATACAGAAGGCAGTTCAATGGGGATTAGTATGAATGATGTCATACAGAAGGCAGTTCAATGGGGATTAGTATGAATGATGTCATACAGAAGGCAGTTCAATGGGGACAGTATGAATGATGTCATACAGAAGGCAGTTCAATGGGGATTAGTATGAATGATGTCATACAGAAGGCAGTTCAATGGGGATTAGTATGAATGATGTCATACAGAAGGCGGTTCAATGGGGATTAGTATGAATGATGTCATACAGAAGGCAGTTCAATGGGGATTAGTATGAATGATGTCATACAGAAGGCAGTTCAATGGGGACAGTATGAATGATGTCATACAGAAGGCAGCTCAATGGGGATAGTATGAATGATGTCATACAGAAGGCAGTTCAATGGGGATAGTATGAATGATGTCATACAGAAGGCAGATCAATGGGGATTAGTATGAATGATGTCATACAGAAGGCAGCTCAATGGGGATAGTATGAATGATGTCATACAGAAGGCAGTTCAATGGGGACAGTATGAATGATGTCATACAGAAGGCAGCTCAATGGGGACAGTATGAATGTAATAAAAAAAGAGTGATGAAAGCGTGATTAGTGAGAGCTTTGTATACTTCAAATTCTACCTTGGAAACTCTGCATCATTCCCCTGCATGTCTATATGTCTGTCTGTTGTGTTTTTTTTTAATAGGGTACGATCCAGCCCCAAAATAATATTTACAGAAATGATCATCGCGAGCAGACTGTGTGTGGGCCTTGGGCCATGGGCCTTGTCTGGCTCTGGAAGATAGCCTACTGTCAATGTGGTGTCTGAACCATGAATCAAACGGGAGTCTGTTCAAGGTTGTTTAGCCGGCAAAAAGATGATGAATTAATTTAACTTTTGCAGAATCTGCAATTGATCTAATCATTAGTGATGAGGGGCAAAATATAAAGTTACATATCGGATATTATTTCTGACAATATTGCCCCAAAAGTCCAGGATTTTTTCGTTCATAGCTTGTTCTCCATCTTATTTAGGGTCCCTGCTGATTTTTTACCAAACATTAGCCCATTACAAACCGACAACTGTTTTTTATTTTTTATTTTGCAAATGTATAAAGAACCTCAACAAAAATACCTTATTTACATAAGTATTCAGACCCTTTGCTATGACACTCAAAATTGAGCTCAGATGAATCCTGTTCCCATTAATCATCCATGTTTCTACAACTTGATTTGAGTCCACCTGTGGTAAATTTAATTGATTGGAAATGATTTGGAAAGGCACACACCTGACTATTTAAGATCCACAGTTAACAGGAGGTGGTGTGATGGTGCTTTTCTGGTGACACTTAACCAGCATGGCTACCACAGCATTCTGAAGCGATACACCATCCCATCTGGATTGGGACTGTCATTTGTTTTTCAACAGGACAATGACCCAACACACCTTCAGGCTGTGTAAGGGCTATTTGACCAAGAAGGAGAGTGATGGAGTGGTACATCAAATGACCTGGCCCACACAATCACCCGACCTCAACCCAATTGAGATGATTTGGGATGAGTTGGACCACAGAGTGAAGGAAAAGCATCCAACAAGTTCTCAGCATATTTGGGAACTCCTTCAAGACTGTTAGAAAAGCATTCCAGGTGAAGCTGGTTGAGAGAATGCCAAGAGTGTGCAAAGCTGTTATCAAGGCAAAGTGTGGTCACTTTGAAGGATCAAAAATCTAAAATATATTTTGATTTGTTTAACACTTTTTTGGTTACTACATGATTCAATATGTGTTATTTCATAGTGTTGATGTCTTCAATATTATTCCACAATGTAGAAAGTAGTTAAAATAAAGAAAAACCCTGGAATGAGTAGGTGTGTCCAAACTGTTGACTGGTACTGTATATAAAAATATAAAATAAAATAGAAAATAAGTTATCTGGGTTCCTCTAAACTCTGGGGTGTAAAGGAATGTTCTCTGGTGTAAAGGAATGTTCTCTGGTGTAAAGGAATGTTCTCTGGTGTAAAGGAATGTTCTCTGGTGTAAAGGAATGTTCTCCGGTGTAAAGGAATGTTCTCTGGTGTAAAGGAATGTTCTCTGGTGTAAAGGAATGTTCTCTGGTGTAAAGGAATGTTCTCTGGTGTAAAGGAATGTTCTCCGGTGTAAAGGAATGTTCTCTGGTGTAAAGGAATGTTCTCTGGTGTAAAGGAATGTTCTCTGGTGTAAAGGAATGTTATCTGGTGTAAAGGAATGTTATCTGGTGTAAAGGAATGTTATCTGGTGTAAAGGAATGTTCTCTGGTGTAAAGGAATGTTCTCTGGTGTAAAGGAATGTTCTCTGGTGTAAAGGAATGTTCTCTGGTGTAAAGGAATGTTCTCCGGTGTAAAGGAATGTTCTCTGGTGTAAAGGAATGTTCTCTGGTGTAAAGGAATGCTGTCTGATGTAGAGGAATGTTCTCTGATGTAAAATAATTACCATTGAGTTCTCTGGGTTCTCTGGGGTTAAATGAAATGCTACTCTAATGGCAATTTCCCCCAGAGAGAGACAGATAACCACACCAGACCAGAACTTGACCCTAGCTAGAACCAAAGCTAACACTTGACCCCTGCATCATAAGTCCAACATAAACCTACTAAGACCATAGATAGGTCTAGGTGATATCCAATCAGTAAACATCATCTCCCATGATGCCCCAGCAGTGTGACAACATTCTGAACCCACCTCCTGAGTTGAGAAAGCGCTTGCCGCTGCGGACAGAGGGGTATTTCTCCTGTAGGCGTTTATCAGGCCAGATCAGACCATCGGCGGCAAACAGAACCTTGTGATTGGCTTCCTGGAACTTCCTGAGGATTTCTTCAGGTCCCCCGGCAAAGAGAAGATCATAACTGGAGAGGGGGGGAAAGAGGAGAGAGAGAGAGATCGAGGGAGGAGACAGAGAGGGGGGAGAAGGAGAGGAAGTGAGGAGACAGAGAGGGGGAGAAAGGGAGGGAAGGGGAGAGAGGGGGGGTGAGAGGGGGAGGGGGGAGAAAGAAAGAGAGAGAGAGAGAGAGAGAGAGACAGAGAGACAGAGAGAGAGAGAGAGAGAGAGAGAGAGACAGAGAGAGAGAGACAGAGAGAGAGAGAGAGAGAGAGACAGAGACAGAGAGAGAGAGACAGAGAGAGAGAGAGAGAGACAGAGAGAGAGAGAGAGACAGAGAGAGAGAGAGAGAGAGAGAGAGAGAGAGACAGAGAGAGAGAGACAGAGATAGACAGAGAGAGACAGAGAGAGAGAGACAGAGAGACAGAATGTTCAGACATTTTCTGACTTGTTTTATACCCTATTTGACAGCGTTTCCCAAACTCGGTCCCGGGGACCCCAAGGGGTGCATATTTTGGCTGATTCAAATAATAAACTAATCATCAAACTTAGATTATTTGAATCAGCTGTGTAGTGTAGTGCTAGGGCAAAAAACAAAACGTTCAGCCCAGGACCGAGTTTGGGAAATAGGCCCCAGCTCCTCCTAAACTCATCTTATCTATTCTAACTGTTGGCCACTCCTAGCAACTAGAAATCTAGATCTAAAAATCCAACATTCTTCAAGCAAACATCACATTCAAAGGAATTTAGGAAATCATTTAGTCTGAGAAGAATGCACACGCACACACGCGCACACACACACACACACACGCACACACACACAGGCTACATATAAACAGCAAACTAACACCAACACAAATCGAATTAACACGCCAGATGCATCAATCCTCATAACCAGTCAACCATGAGTGTGATATCATATAAGCAAACAGGAAACCGCTTACCCAGAAGTGGCGCTCCTAGTGGCCAGAGACTTTAATGCAGGGAAACTTAAATCAGTAATACCTCATTTCTATCAACATGTTAAATGCGCAATCGGAGGGAAAAAAATTATAGATCACTTGTACTCCACACACAGAGACGAGTACAAAGCTCTCCCTCACCCTCCATTTGGTAAATCTGACCACAACTCTATCCTCCTGATTCCTGCTTAAAAGCTAATCTTAACCTCTTACATTCTAACCACATGAACGTACTATATTCCTGGCATGAGTAGCAGGGCGCTGAAATGTTGCGCGATTTTTAACAAAATGTTCAAAAAAAGTAGAGGGTAGGAGCAACTAGTTAAAGCAGGAAGCACCAGTGACTTGGTCTAAAAAAAAATTGTCAGATGTAGCAGATGCTAAATTACAGGACTGCTTTGCTATCACAGACTGGAACATGTTCCAGAATTCTTCCGATGACACCACATCAGTCACTGGCTTTATCAATATGTGCATCGAGGACTGTACGTACATTCCCCAACCAGAAGCCATGGATTACAGGAAACATTCGCACTGAGCTAAAGTGTAGGGTAGAGCTGCCGCTTTCAAGGTGCGGGAGTCTAACCCGGAAGCTTACAAATCATCAGTGCCTTCTGTATGACATCATTCATACTGTCCCCATTGAACTGCCTTCTGTATGACATCATTCATACTGTCCCCATTGAACTGCCTTCTGTATGACATCATTCATACTGTCCCCATTGAACTGCCTTCTGTATGACATCATTCATACTAATCCCCATTGAACTGCCTTCTGTATGACATCATTCATACTAATCCCCATTGAACTGCCTTCTGTATGACATCATTCATACTAATCCCCATTGAACTGCCTTCTGTATGACATCCTCCTGATTCCTGTTTACAAGAAGCAAAAAATGAAAGCAGGAAGCAGCAGTGAATCAGTCTGTAAAAAAAGTGGTCAGATGAAGCAGATGCTAAACTACAGGATTGTAGTCCCTGTGACCAAGAACACGGAGGGATGCTAAACTACAGGATTGTAGTCCCTGTGACCAAGAACACGGAGGGATGCTAAACTACAGGATTGTAGTCCCTGTGACCAAGAACACGGAGGGATGCTAAACTACAGGATTGTAGTCCCTGTGACCAAGAACACGGAGGGATGCTAAACTACAGGATTGTAGTCCCTGTGACCAAGAACACGGAGGGATGCTAAACTACAGGATTGTAGTCCCTGTGACCAAGAACACGGAGGGATGCTAAACTACAGGATTGTAGTCCCTGTGACCAAGAACACGGAGGGATGCTAAACTACAGGATTGTAGTCCCTGTGACCAAGAACACGGAGGAGGAAGCTAAACTACAGGATTGTAGTCCCTGTGACCAAGAACACGGAGGGATGCTAAACTACAGGATTGTAGTCCCTGTGACCAAGAACACGGAGGGATGCTAAACTACAGGATTGTAGTCCCTGTGACCAAGAACACGGAGGGATGCTAAACTACAGGATTGTAGTCCCTGTGACCAAGAACACGGAGGGATGCTAAACTACAGGATTGTAGTCCCTGTGACCAAGAACACGGAGGGATGCTAAACTACAGGATTGTAGTCCCTGTGACCAAGAACACGGAGGGATGCTAAACTACAGGATTGTAGTCCCTGTGACCAAGAACACGGAGGGATGCTAAACTACAGGATTGTAGTCCCTGTGACCAAGAACACGGAGGGATGCTAAACTACAGGATTGTAGTCCCTGTGACCAAGAACACGGAGGGATGCTAAACTACAGGATTGTAGTCCCTGTGACCAAGAACACGGAGGGATGCTAAACTACAGGATTGTAGTCCCTGTGACCAAGAACACGGAGGGATGCTAAACTACAGGATTGTAGTCCCTGTGACCAAGAACACGGAGGGATGCTAAACTACAGGATTGTAGTCCCTGTGACCAAGAACACGGAGGGATGCTAAACTACAGGATTTGCTTTGCTTTATCACAGACTGTAATATGTTCCAGGGGATTCTTCCGATGACATTGAGGAGAACACCACATCAGCCACAGGCTTTATCAATAAGTGCATTGAGGACGTCGTCCCCACAGTGACTGTACGTACAGACCCCAATCAGAAGCCATGGATTACAGGCAACATTCGCACGGATGCTTATAAGAAATCCTGCTATGCCCTCCAACGAACCATCAAATAGGCAAAGTGTCAATACAGGGCTAAGATTGAATCATACTACACCAGCTCCGATGCTTGTCTTATGTGGCAGGGCTTGCCAACTATTACAGACTACAAAGGGAAGCACAGCCGTAAGCAGCCCAGTGACACAAGCCGACCAGATGAGCTAAATCAGTTCTATGCTCGCTTCGAGGCAAGCAACACTGAGGCATGCATGAGAGCATCAGCTGTTCCGTTGTGAACACTCTCCGTAGTAACACCTTTAAACAGATCAACATTCTCAAGGCTACGGGGCCAAACGGATTACCAGGACGTGTGCCCGGGGCATGTGCTGACCAACTGGCAGACCAACACACATTTTCAACATATCCCTGATTAAGTCTGTAATACCAAAATGTGTCAAGAAGACCACCATAGTCCCTGTGACCAAGAACACGGAGGCAGCCTGCCTAAATGACTACAGACCTGTAGCACTCACGTCCGTAGCCATCAAGTGCTTTGAAAGGCTGGTAATGGCTCACATCAAAACCATTATGCCAGAAACCCTAGACCCACTGCAATTTGCATTTGCATTCCACCCAAACCTATCCACAGATGATGCACTCTCTATTGCACTCCACACTGCCCTTTCCCACCTGGACAAAAGGAACACATACGTGAGAATGCTATTCATTCACTACAGCTCAGTGTTCAACACCATAGTCCCCTCAAAGCTCATCACTAAACTAAGGATCCTGGGACTAAACACCTCAGGACTGCAACTGGATCCTGGACTTCCTGTCGGGCCGCACTTAGGTGATGAGGGTAGGTAGCAACACATCCGCCATGCTGATCCTCAACACTGGAGCCCCTCAGGGGTGCGTGCACAGTCCCCTCCAGTTCATCCACGACTGAAAGGCCAAGCACAACTCCAACACCATAATTAAGTTTGCAGACAACACAACAGTGGTAGGCCTGATCACCAACAACAAAGAGACAACCTATAGGGAGGAGGTCAGAGACCCAGCCGGGTGGTGCCAGAATAACAACCTATCCCTCAACGTAACCAAGATTAAGTTGTGGACTACAGGAAAAGGAAGACCGAGCACGCCCCCATTTTCACCGACGGGGCTGTAGTCGAGCAGGTTGAGAGCTTCAAGCTCCTTGGTGTCCACATCACCAACAAACTAGAATTGTCCAAACACACCAAGACAGTTGTGAAGAGGGCACGACAAAGCCTATTCCCCCTCAGGGAACTAAAAAGATTTGGCATTGGTCCTGAGATCCTCAAAAAGTTCTACAGCTGCAACATCGAGAACATCCTAACCAGTTGCATCACTGGAACATAGAACACCACTGGTCCTATTCATAGAACACCACTGGTCCTATTACCATCTCTCTGATAGAACACCACTGGTCCTATTACCATCCCTCTGATAGAACACCACTGGTCCTATTACCATCTCTCTGATAGAACACCACTGGTCCTATTACCATCTCTCTGATAGAACACCACTGGTCCTATTACCATCCCTCTGATAGAACACCACTGGTCCTATTACCATCTCTCTGATAGAACACCACTGGTCCTATTACCATCTCTCTGATAGGACACCACTGGTCCTATTACAATCTCTCTGATAGAACACCACTGGTCCTATTACCATCTCTCTGATAGAACACCACTGGTCCTATTACCATCTCTCTGATAGAACACCACTGGTCCTATTACCATCCCTCTGGTAGAACACCACTGGTCCTATTACCATCCCTCTGATAGAATGGATTGGTTGATGGATTGGTTGAGGTGTTCAAGGCATCAGAGTGACAAGCCTCCTCACTGCTGATTGGTCAGTACAGGGGAGCGAGATCCTTATTTTTTTCAATTCAAGGACTTTATTGTCATAGGAAACATATGTTAACATTGCCAAAGCAATGCTTCTGGGCTGATGGCTGTTGCAGAGGGGGAGGGGGAGTTGCGTGACCTTGGGTCTTTTATGGCCCTGACTCTGGAAGGCTGTCAGCTTGTGAAATGATGAGACAGGGCCACCTGTTAGACATTCTTATAATAATGCTATAAACATACTTTTATTTAAAGACAGTTTTTTTTACTATTCAGGGACCTAATCTCAAACACTCATGAAAACTGCTGTATGGCTGACCAAATGATTGTCTACACAAAATAATGAGTTATATAAGATATATGAATGAAATTAAAGCGTTTTAAAAAAGGTGACATTTGGGAGGCTTTGGGACAACAGGGGATGCCTAAGCCTTGTTATGGATACGAGACTATAAAGATTGGTATACGACATCAGGGGATGCCTAAGCCTTGTTATGGATACGAGACTATAAAGATTGGTATACGACATCGGGGGATGCCTAAGCCTTGTTATGGATACGAGACTATAAAGAATGGTATACGACATCAGGGGATGCCTAAGCCTTGTTATGGAGACGAGACTATAAAGAATGGTATACGACATCAGGGGATGCCTAAGCCTTGTTATGGAGACGAGACTATAAAGAATGGTATACGACATGGGTGTATACTTCTGTTTCAAAGAAACACTCTGTGTGACCCTGATTTAGCAGTAAATTAAAAGACTTCAAATCCAATGTTATTCACATGCACTGAATAGAACATGTGTAGACCTTACAGTAAAATGTTTACTTCCGAGCCCCTAACCAACAATGCAGTTTTAAAAAATACGGATAAGAAATAAAAGTAACAAGTAATTAAAGAGCAGCAGTAAAATAACAATAGCGAGACTATAGGGGGGTACCGGTACAGAGTCAATATGTGGGGGGGCACCGGTTAGTTGAGGTAATATGTACATGGATAGAGGAAGTGACTATGCATAGATGACAACAGAGAGTAGCAGCATTGTAAAAGAGAGAGGGGGGGGGGGTTAACAACCCTCCAGGCAAGCTTCAATGCCATACAACTCTCCTTCCGTGGCCTCCAATTGCTCTTAAATACAAGTAAAACTAAATGCATGCTCTTCAACCGATCGCTACCTGCACCTACCCGCCTGTCCAACATCACTACTCTGGACGGCTCAGACTTAGAATACGTGGACAACTACAAATACTTAGGTGTCTGGTTAGACTGTAAACTCTCCTTCCAGACCCATATTAAACATCTCCAATCCAAAGTTAAATCTAGAATTGGCTTCCTATTTCGCAACAAAGCATCCTTCACTCATGCTGCCAAACATACCCTTGTAAAACTGACCATCCTACCAATCCTCGACTTTGGCGATGTCATTTACAAAATAGCCTCCAATACCCTACTCAACAAATTGGATGCAGTCTATCACAGTGCAATCCGTTTTGTCACCAAAGCCCCATATACTACCCACCATTGCGACCTGTACGCTCTCGTTGGCTGGCCCTCGCTTCATACTCGTCGCCAAACCCACTGGCTCCATGTCATCTACAAGACCCTGCTAGGTAAAGTCCCCCCTTATCTCAGCTCGCTGGTCACCATAGCATCTCCCACCTGTAGCACACGCTCCAGCAGGTATATCTCTCTAGTCACCCCCAAAACCAATTCTTTCTTTGGCCGCCTCTCCTTCCAGTTCTCTGCTGCCAATGACTGGAACGAACTACAAAAATCTCTGAAACTGGAAACACTTATCTCCCTCACTAGATTTAAGCACCAACTGTCAGAGCATCTTATAGATTACTGCACCTGTACATAGCCCACCGATAATTTAGCCCAAACAACTACCTCTTTCCCAACTGTATTTAATTAATTAATTTATTTTGCTCCTTTGCACCCCATTATTTTTATTTCTACTTTGCACATTCTTCCATTGCAAAACTACCATTCCAGTGTTTTACTTGCTATATTGTATTTACTTTGCCACCATGGCCTTTTTTGCCTTTACCTCCCTTCTCACCTCATTTGCTCACATTGTATATAGACTTGTTTATACTGTATTATTGACTGTATGTTTGTTTTACTCCATGTGTAACTCTGTGTCGTTGTATGTGTCGAACTGCTTTGCTTTATCTTGGCCAGGTCGCAATTGTAAATGAGAACTTGTTCTCAACTTGCCTACCTGGTTAAATAAAGGTGAAATAATAAACAATTGGTTAGATGTTCAGGAATCTTATGGCTTGGGGGCCGTTCGCACTACCCTCTGTGGTGCCTTGCGGTCGGAGGCCGAGTAGTTGCCATACCAGCAAGTGATACAACCAGATGCTCTCGATGGTGCAGCTGTAAAACTTTTTTGAGGATCTCAGGACCCATGCAGGACCATTTTCAGTCTACTGAGGGGGAATGTTTTTTTTCATTGCTCCACTGCAGCCCCGTCGATGAGAATGGCTCGGTCCTCCTTTTCCTGTAGTCTACAACTTAGTCTTGATCAAATTGAGGGAGAGGTTGTCGTCCTGGCACCACACTACTAGGTCTCTGGCCTCCTCCCTATAGGCTGTCTCATCGTTGTCGGTGATCAGGCCTACCACTGTTGTCTCTTCGGCAAACTTGATGAAGGTGTGGGAGTCGTGCCTGGCTATGCAAGTCATGAGTGAACAGGGAGTACAGGAGGGGACTGAGCACGCACGCCTGAGGGGCCCCTGTGTTGAGGATCAGCATGGCAGATGTGTTGTTACCTACCCTTACCACCTGGGGGCGGCCCGTCAGGAAGTCTGGGATCCAGTTGCAGAGAGAGGTGTTTAGTTCTAGGGTCCTTAGCTTATTGATGAGCTTTGAGGGCACTATGGTGAAGAACGCTGAGCTGTAGTTAATGAATAGCATTCTCATATAGGGGTTCCTTTAGTCCATGTGAGAAAGGGCAGTGTGGAGTGCAAAAGTGATTGCATCATCTAAGGATATTTTGGGGCGGTATACAAATTGGAGTGGCTCTAGGGTTTCTGGGAGAATGGTGCTGATGTGAGCCATGACCAGCCTTTCGAAGCACTTCATGGCTACAGACGTAGCCCTAATCCTACTGGTCAGCCAGCCAGTAGCCCTAACCCTACTGGTCAGCCAGCCAGTAGCCCTAACCCTACTGGTCAGCCATACAGCAGCCAGTCAGTATCCCTAACCCTATTGGTCAGCCATTCAGCAGCCAGCCAGTAGCCCTAACCTTAGCCCTACTGGTCAGCCGTACAGCAGCCAGCCAGTAGCCCTAACCCTACTGGTCAGCCAGCCAGTAGCCCTAACCCTGCTGGTCAGCCAGCCAGTAGCCCTAACCCTATTGGTCAGCCATACAGCAGCCAGCCAGTAGCCCTAACCCTATTGGTCAGCCATACGGCAGCCAGCCAGTAGCCCTAACCCTACTGGTCAGCCAGCCAGTAGCCCTAACCCTACTGGTCAGCCGGACAGCAGCCAGCCAGTAGCCCTAACCCTACTGGTCAGCCGTACAGCAGCCAGCCAGTAGCCCTAACCCTGCTGGTCAGCCAGCCAGTAGCCCTAACCCTATTGGTCAGCCATATAGCAGCCAGCCAGTAGCCCTAACCTTAGCCCCTAACCCTTGCCTTACTGATCAGCCAAACAGTCATAATGTGGAGGTAAGTGAATCTTCACACTATTGGCTGATTGCAAGAGGGCTGAGGGTTCGTTTGGTTAATTACAGGAGGGGTTAGTGTTTGTTTGGCTAAGTGCAGGAGGGTTTAGGGTTTGTTTGGCTAACTGCAGGAGGGGTTAGTGTTTGTTTGGCTAACTGCAGGAGGGTTTAGGGTTTGTTTGGCTAATCGCAGGAGGAGATTGTTTAAGGGACATCTGTGTCCAATATGGAGGAACTGGAAGCTGTAACCTCTCCCTGATCCCACAGCCTTAGTGGTCAGATTCCAGTACAACACATCTTCCAGGAAAACAAGGTACTGAATGCTGTTTTAGACAGCTGTTTTAGACTGTCTACAGGCAGTACCCCCAGGTCAACCTACCTGTCTACAGACAGTACCCCCAGGTCAACCTACCTGTCCACAGACAGTACCCCCAGGTCAACCTACCTGTCTACAGACAGTACTACACCAGGTCAACCTACCTGTCTATAGACAGTACCCCCAGGTCAACCTACCTGTCCACAGACAGTACTACCCCAGGTCAACCTACCTGTCTACAGACAGCACCACCAGGTCAACCTACCCGTCTACAGACAGTACCACCAGGTCAACCTACCTGTCTACAGACAGCACCACCAGGTCAACCTACCTGTCTACAGACAGCACCACCAGTTCAACCTACCTGTCTACAGACAGCACCACCAGGTCAACCTACCTGTCTACAGACAGTACCACCAGGTCAACCTACCTGTCTACAGACAGTACTACCCCAGGTCAACCTACCTGTCTACAGACAGCACCACCAGGTCAACCTACCTGTCTACAGACAGCACTACAAGGTCTTCTTGGTCAGTCAGTGCCTCCATGGCCTCCTTCAGTAGTCTCACCTTCTGTCCTCCTCCGATGGAGCGCCCCACATCCCCACCCCTCCACTCCTCTCCCATGCCCAGCACCTGTAAGAGGGTCACATCAGGTCAGGGGTCAATGTGGTATATCTCAAATAGAGAGACAATGTCTAGTCAATGTGGTAGATCTCAAATAGAGAGACAATGTCTAGTCCATGTGGTAGATCTCAAATAGAGAGACAGACGGTGCTTGGTCGTTACCTTGATAGTGTAGTTGAAGTAGTTGGCTGACTGCATGAATCGGAGATAACCATCTGTTTCCTCTGTGGCAACAGTTAGGACCAACAACTTCTCTGGAAAGAAAAGAAAAATAAACATTGAACCAGATCAATAGATGTGTAATCATAATCATACCGACAGACATTCATCACTTTTAGTGTTTCGATGTCTGGACATGTCAATGGTTTACCCAATTGCAGGGCAGGCCTTTCGTTCTTACCATAGTGAAATGTTTGGATAAGAAAAAAAAAGAAACCATTTTATTGCCCCGACTTCTGGCCTCCATTTAAAGAAACAGCTTCATGAAAATATACATGTTGTTTTATCCCTATAAAGTAGTGGGTATCCCGTTCCTCCCACCATGATCCTAACCGAACCACAGACCTCTGTCAACACATTGATGACTGCCTGGTTCAGCACCGCTATAGGATGTCTTCATGTACAGACAGTTCAGCTAAATATAACATGGTTCATTTGCATATGAAAGCATATTTCTAGACAGTAGAATTAAAAATGTTAAGATAAACAGTCATGTTTCATTCTTGGGTTGAACTTAAGGGAAGGAACCCAAGTTCCCAGACCTCCATGTTCAAGTTCTCAGACCTCCAAGTTCAAGTTCTCAGACCTCCAAGTTCTCAGACCTCCATGTCCTCAGACCTCCATGTCTTCAGGCCTCCATGTCCTCAGACCTCCAAGTTCTCAGACCTCCAAGTTCTCAGACCTCCAAGTTCTCAGACCTCCATGTCCTCCGAGCTCCATGTCCTCAGACCTCCATGTCCTCCGAGCTCCATGTCCTCAGACCTCCATGTCCTCAGACCTCCATGTCCTCAGGCCTCCATGTCCTCAGACCTCCAAGTTCTCAGACCTCCATGTCCTCCGAGCTCCATGTCCTCAGACCTCCATGTCCTCAGAGCTCCATGTCCTCAGACCTCCATGTCCTCCGAGCTCCATGTCCTCAGACCTCCATGTCCTCAGGCCTCCATGTCCTCAGAGCTCCATGTCCTCAGAGCTCCATGTCCTCAGACCTCCAAGTTCAAGTTATCAGAGCTCCATGTCCTCAGACCTCCATGTTCTCACACCTCCATGTTCTCAGACCTCCATGTCCTCCGAGCTCCATGTCCTCAGACCTCCATGTCCTCAGGCCTCCATGTCCTCAGACCTCCATGTTCTCAGACCTCCATGTCCTCAGAGCTCCATGTTCTAAGACCTCCATGTCCTCAGACCTCCATGTCCTCAGACCTCCAAGTTCAAGTTATCAGACCTCCATGTCCTCAGGCCTCCATGTCCTCAGAGCTCCATGTTCTCAGACCTCCATGTCCTCCGAGCTCCATGTCCTCAGACCTCCATGTCCTCAGGCCTCCATGTCCTCAGACCTCCATGTTCTCAGACCTCCATGTCCTCAGAGCTCCATGTCCTCAGACCTCCATGTCCTCAGACCTCCATGTCCTCAGAGCTCCATGTCCTCAGACTTAATGTCCTCAGACCTCCATGTCCTCAGACCTCCATGTCCTCAGACCTCCATGTCCTCAGAGATCCATGTCCTCAGACTTAATGTCCTCAGACCTCCATGTCCTCAGACCTCCATGTCCTCAGAGCTCCATGTCCTCAGAGCTCCATGTTCTCAGACCAGGAACAGGCAGAGGGAGGGAGGGATGAAACCAGGGCTAAGAAGAGGGAGGCTCAGACCGCTATTACATACATTTCCCTCCTGAGGCCATACAGAAATCAGCGTTACAGCTGTACAGGAAGTTTAGCCGGTTAACAGCTCTGATCGTCAATCATCTGTGGGGTTTGCGGAAACAGTCCCAGAGAAATGTTACGAAAACATTCCCTGAGTGGATGGAGCAATGTTCATAATCGCAAATACTGTATTAAAACCGCTGTGTTTCTAGGGGGAAGGGAGAGGGAATCTTAGTGTCACGCCCTGGCCTTAGTTATCTCTGTTTTCTTAATTATTTTGGTTAGGTCAGGGTGTGACATGGGGGATTTATGTGTTTTTTCTGGCCTAGGGGTTTTGGATGTTTATGGGTCTGTTTCCTTTCTAGATAGTTTTGTATGTCTATGGTTGCCTAGATTGGTTCTCAATTAGAGGCAGCTGTCTGTCGTTGTCTCTGATTGAGAACCATATTTAGGCAGCCATGTTCTGTGGGTATTTTGTGGGTGATTGTCTTCTGTCTTTGTGTCATTGCACCAGATAGGACTGTTTCGGGTTTTCACATGTTTTGTATTGTGTAGTGTTCTCGTGTATGGTCTTTATTAAACATGTTGAACTCGAACCACGCTGCATTTTGTTCCTCCTCTCCATCGGCGGCAGAAAACCGTTACACTTAGTTAGCACATAGATGTGTCACACAACTTTCCAAAACAAAAACACACCAACTGGAACTCAGTGGAAAACATTTTGATTACAAAAAATACACATCACTTTCTGAGTGTTTGTAAAACTACAGTAGGTTGAGTTCTGATTAGTAAAGCAACAAACAAACAACCAAGAAATAGTTCAAATCGTAGGATGTTCATTAGGTCTAGTTTACGTGGAGGAAATAACATGCTCCTTGTCACATCCCCCCCAAAAATGAAGGAGAGCCGCACACACTAGGAGCTCAGAAGCAAAAATATTTATGTCCAATCAGGGTGCGACATCCTGCCAGCTAAAGTGTCCTCTCAATCTGTAACGTTTAATAAGCTTAATAACTGTCATGTTAGCCTAATAACTGTCATGTTAGCCTAATAACTGTCATGTTAGCCTAATAACTCTCATGTTAGGCTAATAACTGTCATGTTAGCCTAATAACTGTCATGTTAGCTTAATATAACGGTCCTGTTAGCCTAATAACTGTCATGGTAGCCTAATAACTGTCATGTTAGCTTAATATAACGGTCATGTTAGCCTAATAACTGTCATGTTAGCCTAATAACTGTCATGTTAGCTTAATATAACGGTCCTGTTAGCCTAATAACTGTCATGTTAGCCTAATAACTGTCATGGTAGCCTAATAACTGTCATGTTAGCCTAATAACTGTCATGTTAGCCTAATAACTGTCATGGTAGCCTAATAAATGTCATGTTAGCTTAATAACTGTCATGTTAGCTTAATAACTGTCATGTTAGCTTAATAACGGTCATGTTAGCCTAATAACTGTCATGTTAGCTTAATAACTGTCATGTTAGCTTAATAACTGTCATGTTAGCCTAATAACTGTCATGTTAGCTTAATAACTGTCATGTTAGCTTAATAACTGTCATGTTAGCCTAATAACTGTCATGTTAGCTTAATAACTGTCATGTTAGCCTAATAACGGTCATGTTAGCCTAATAACTGTCATGTTAGCTTAATAACTGGCACATTAGCTTAATAACTGTCTCGTTAGCTTAATAACGTTCATGTTAGCTTAATAACTGTCATGTTAGCTTCATAACTGTCATGTTAGCTTAATAACTGTCATGTTAGCTTAATAACTGTCATGTTAGCCTAATAACTGTCATGTTAGCTTAAAAACTGTCATGTTAGCTTAAAAACTGTCATGTTCGCCTAATAACTGTCATGTTAGCTTAATAACTGTCATGTTAGCCTAATAACTGTCATGTTAGCTTAATAACGGTCATGTTAGCCTAATAACTGTCATGTTAGCTTAATAACTGTCATGTTAGCTTAATAACTGTCATGTTAGCTTAATAACTGTCATGTTAGCTTAATAACTGTCATGTTAGCTTAATAACGGTCATGTTAGCCTAATAACTGTCATGTTAGCTTAATAACTGTCATGTTAGCTTAATAACTGTCATGTTAGCCTAATAACTGTCATGTTAGCTTAATAACTGTCATGTTACTCAGCTGGTTACTCAGCAATTCCCTCACCCTGGTCTGGCCTGGTCTACCTTGGTCTGGCCTGGTCTACGATGGTCTGGCCTGGTCTACCCTGGTCTGGCCTGGTCTACCTACACTTATCTTCCCTGGATTGGCCTGGTCTACCCTGGTCTGTTCTGGTTATGTCTGGCTGTCTAGTCTGTTGTCTGGCTGTCTAGTCTATCATCTTGCTGCCTGGTCTGCTTTCTGGCTGTCTAGTCTGCTGTCTGGCTGTCTAGTCTGCTGTCTGGCTGTCTAGTATGTTGTCTGGCTGTCTAGTCTGTTGTCTGGCTGTCTAGTCTGCTGTCTGGCTGTCTAGTTTGTCTAGTCTGTTGTCTGGTTGACTAGTCTGTTGTCTGGCTGACTAGTCTGCTGTCTGGCTGTCTAGTTTGCTGTCTGGCTGTCTAGTCTGTTGTCTGGCTGTCTAGTCTGTTGTCTGGCCGTCTAGTTGTTGTCTGGCTGTCTAGTTTGTTGTCTGGCTGTCTAGTATGTTGTCTGGCTGTCTAGTCTGCTGTCTGGCTGTCTAGTCTGCTGTCTGGCCGTCTAGTTTGTCTAGTCTGTTGTCTGGTTGACTAGTCTGTTGTCTGGCTGACTAGTCTGCTGTCTGGCTGTCTAGTTTGCTGTCTGGCTGTCTAGTCTGTTGTCTGGCCGTCTAGTCTGTTGTCTGGCCGTCTAGTCTGTTGTCTGGCTGTCTAGTTGTTGTCTGGCTGTCTAGTATGTTGTCTGGCTGTCTAGTCTGTTGTCTGGCTGTCTAGTCTGTTGTCTGGCTGTCTAGTTTGTTGTCTGGCTGTCTAGTCTGTCTAGTCTGTTGTCTGGCTGTCTAGTCTGTCTAGTCTGTCTAGTCTGTTGTCTGGCTGTCTAGTTGTTGTCTGGCTGTCTAGTTTGTTGTCTGGCTGTCTAGTTTGTTGTCTGGCTGTCTAGTCTGTTGTCTGGCTGTCTAGTTTGTTGTCTGGCTGTCTAGTTGTTGTCTGGCTGTCTAGTCTGTCTAGTCTGTTGTCTGGCTGTCTAGTATGTTGTCTGGCTGTCTAGTCTGTTGTCTGGCTGTCTAGTCTGTTGTCTGGCTGTCTAGTTTGTTGTCTGGCTGTCTAGTCTGTCTAGTCTGTTGTCTGGCTGTCTAGTCTGTCTAGTCTGTCTAGTCTGTTGTCTGGCTGTCTAGTTGTTGTCTGGCTGTCTAGTTTGTTGTCTGGCTGTCTAGTTTGTTGTCTGGCTGTCTAGTCTGTTGTCTGGCTGTCTAGTTTGTTGTCTGGCTGTCTAGTTGTTGTCTGGCTGTCTAGTCTGTCTAGTCTGTTGTCTGGCTGTCTAGTTGTTGTCTGGCTGTCTAGTTGTTGTCTGGCTGTCTAGTCTGTCTAGTCTGTTGTCTGGCTGTCTAGTCTGTTGTCTGGCTGTCTAGTTTGTTTTCTGGCTGTCTAGTCTGTTGTCTGGCTGTCTAGTCTGTCTAGTCTGCTGTCTGGATGTCTAGTCTGTCTAGTCTGCTGTCTGGCTGTCTAGTCTGTCTAGTCTGCTGTCTGGCTGTCTAGTCTGTCTAGTCTGTTGTCTGGCTGTCTAGTCTGTTGTCTAGGATGTCTAGTCTATTCTCCGGCTGCCTAGTCTGTCTAGTCTGTTGTCTGGCTGTCTAGTCTGTTGTCTGGCTGTCTCTGTGTCTGGCTCCCTGCTCTGCTCATGTCTTGGCTAGAGAAATGAGGGAGGGAGAGGGGGATGGAGTGGTGGGGAGTTGGAGTGATAGGGGGATAGAGTGGTGGGGAGTTGGAGTGAGAGGGGGATAGAGATGGAGTGGTGGGGGAGTTGGAGGGAGAAGGGGAGTTGGAGGGAGAGGGATAGGGTGATAGAGTGGTGGGGAGTTGGAGGGAGAAGGGGTGGAGTGGTGGGGAGTTAGAGGGAGAGGGGATAGAGTGGTGGGGGAGTTGGAGTGAGAGGGGATAGAGTGGTGGGGGAGTTGGAGTGAGAGGGGGAGTTGGAGGGAGAGGGAGAAGGGGTGGAGTGGTGGGGGAGTTGGAGGGAGAGGGGGATAGAGATGGAGTGGTGGGGAGTTGGAGGGAGAAGGGAGTTGGAGGGAGAGGGATAGGGTGATAGAGTGGTGGGGAGTTGGAGGGAGAAGGGGATAGAGTGGTGGGGAGTTGGAGGGAGAGGGGAGTTGGAGGGAGAGGGAGAAGGGGTGGAGTGGTGGGGGAGTTGGAGGGAGAAGGGGATAGAGTGGTGGGGGAGTTGGAGTGAGAGGGGAGTTGGAGGGAGAGGGAGAAGGGGTGGAGTGGTGGGGGAGTTGGAGGGAGAAGGGGTGGAGTGGTAGGGAGTTGAAGGGAGAGGGGGTGGAGTGGTGGGGGAGTTAGAGGGAGAGGGGATAGAGTGGTGGGGGAGTTGGAGTGAGAGGGGAGTTGGAGGGAGAGGGAGAAGGGGTGGAGTGGTGGGGGAGTTGGAGGGAGAAGGGGTGGAGGGTAGGGGAGTTGAAGGGAGAGGGGTGGAGTGGTGGGGGAGTTGAAGGGAGAGGGGCGTTGGAGGGAGAGGGAGAGGGGATAGAGTGGTGGGGGAGTTGGAGTGAGAGGGGAGTTGGAGGGAGAAGGGGTGGAGTGGTGGGGGAGTTGGAGGGAGAGGGGGTGGAGTGGTGGGGGAGATGGAGGGAGAGGGGGTGGAGTGGTAGGGGAGTTGGAGGGAGAGGGGTGGAGTGGTGGGGGAGTTGGAGGGAGAGGGGAGTTGGAGGGAGAGGGATAGGGTGATAGAGTGGTGGGGGAGTAGGAGGGAGAAGGGGTGGAGTGGTGGTGGAGTTGGAGGGAGAGGGGGTGGAGTGGTGGGGGAGTTAGAGGGAGAGGGGGAGTTGGAGGGAGAGGGGTGGAGTGGTGGGGGAGATGGAGGGAGAGGGGATAGAGTGGTGGGGGAGTTGGAGTGAGAGGGGAGTTGGAGGGAGAGGGAGAAGGGGTGGAGTGGTGGGGAGTTGGAGGGAGAAGGGGTGGAGGGGTAGGGGAGTTGAAGGGAGAGGGGGTGGAGTGGTGGGGGAGTTGAAGGGAGAGGGGAGTTGGAGGGAGAGGGAGAGGGGGATAGAGTGGTGGGGGAGTTGGAGTGAGAGGGGAGTTGGAGGGAGAAGGGGTGGAGTGGTGGGGGAGTTGGAGGGAGAGGGGGTGGAGTGGTGGGGGAGTTGGAGGGAGAGGGGTGGAGTGGTGGGGGAGTTGGAGGGAGAGGGGAGTTGGAGGGAGAGGATAGGGTGATAGAGTGGTGGGGGAGTTGGAGGGAGAGGGATAGGGTGATAGAGTGGTGGGGGAGTAGGAGGGAGAAGGGGTGGAGTGGTGGTGGAGTTGGAGGGAGAGGGGGTGGAGTGGTGGGGGAGTTAGAGGGAGAGGGGGAGTTGGAGGGAGAGGGGGTGGAGTGGTGGGGGAGTTGGAGGGAGAGGGGGTGGAGTGGTGGGGGAGTTGGAGGGAGAGGGGGTGGAGTGGTGGGGAGTTGGAGGGAGAGGGGGTGGAGTGGTGGGGAGTTGGAGGGAGAGGGGTGGAGTGGTGGGGGAGTTGGAGGGAGAAGGGGTGGAGTGGTGGGGGAGATGGAGGGAGAGGGGGATAGAGTGGTGGGGGAGATGGAGGGAGAGGGGGATAGAGTGGTGGGGAGTTGGAGGGAGAGGGATAGGGTGATAGAGTGGTGGGGGGAGTAGGAGGGAGAAGGGGTGGAGTGGTGGTGGAGTTGGAGGGAGAGGGGGTGAAGTGGTGGGGGAGTTAGAGGGAGAGGGGGAGTTGGAGGGAGAGGGGGTGGAGTGGTGGGGGAGTTAGAGGGAGAGGGGGAGTTGGAGGGAGAGGGGGTGGAGTGGTGGGGGAGTTGGAGGGAGAGGGGTGGAGTGGTGGGGGAGATGGAGGGAGAGGGGGATAGAGTGGTGGGGAGATGGAGGGAGAGGGGGATAGAGTGGTGGGGAGATGGAGGGAGAGGGGATAGAGTGGTGGGGGAGTGTGAGGGAGAGGGGGTGGAGTGGTGGGGAGTTGGAGGGAGAGGGGGGTGGAGAAAGAGGAGAGGGGGAGTGGAATTTATCTCATATCTGGAAAAGCAATTAGCAATCAGTGTGACAGAACAGCTGCTTTGACTGTAACACGAGAGTTCCTACACACTCAGTTGTTGTATCCCAGAGGTACAGTAGAGTCCAGGTAACATAGTTTCTTATTCTCTATTGCCAACATGGTAGTACACTAGGACCTACTAGGAACTATCAATCATATTAGGTGGGTTTTTATCTACGCTGGTTTGTCTTGTTGTACACCTGGGGGGAGAAAATATGAGAATCACACTCCATCAGTAGCATGTCTGTCTGTATAGACCCCCTGTCTGTCTGTATAGACCCCCTGCCTGTCTGTATAGACCCCATGTCTGTCTGTATAGACCCCCTGCCTGTTTGTATAGACTCCCTGTCTGTCTGTATAGACCCCCTGCCTGTCTGTATAGACCCCCTGCCTGTCTGTATAGACCCCCTGCCTGTCTGTATAGACCCCCTGCCTGTCTGTATAGACCCCCTGCCTGTCTGTATAGACCCCCTGTCTGTCTGTATAGACCGCCTGTCTGTCTGTAAAGACCCCTGTCTGTCTGTAAAGACTCCTGTCTGTCTGTATAGACTCCTGTCTGTCTGTATAGACCCCTGTCTGTCTGTATAGACCCCCTACCTGTCTGTATAGACCCCCTGTCTGTCTGCAAAGACCCCTGTCTGTCTGTATAGACCCCCTGTCTGTCTGTATAGACCCCTGTCTGTCTGTAAAGACCCCTGTCTGTCTGTATAGACCCCTGCCTGTCTGTATAGACCCCTGCCTGTCTGTATAGACTCCCTGTCTGTCTGTAAAGACCCCTGTCTGACCCCTGTCTGTCTGTAAAGACCCCTGTCTGTCTGTAAAAACCCCTGCCTGTCTGCAAAGAACCCTGTCTGTCTGTATAGACCCCTGCTTGACCCCTGTCTGTCTGTAAAGACCCCTGTCTGACCCCTGTCTGTCTGTAAAGACCCCTGCCTGTCTGTAAAGACCCCTGTCTGTCTGTATAGACCCCTGCCTGACCCCTGTCTGTCTGTAAAGACCCCTGTCTGACTGTATAGACCCCTGCCTGACCCCTGTCTGTCTGTAAAGACCCCTGTCTGACTGTATAGACCCCTGCCTGACCCCTGTCTGTCTGTAAAGACCCCTGTCTGTCTGTAAAGACCCCCTGTCTGTCTGTATAGACCCCTGCCTGACCCCTGTCTGTCTGTAAAGACCCCTGTCTGACTGTATAGACCCCTGCCTGACCCCTGTCTGTCTGCAAAGACCCCTGCCTGTCTGTATACACCCCTACCTGTCTGTAAAGACCCCTGTCTGTCTGTAAAGACCCCTGTCTGTCTGTAAAGACCCCTGTCTGTATAGACCCCCTGTCTGTCTGTATAGACCCCTGCCTGACCCCTGTCTGTCTGTAAAGACCCCTGTCTGACTGTATAGACCCCTGCCTGACCCCTGTCTGTCTGCAAAGACCCCTGCCTGTCTGTATACACCCCTACCTGTCTGTAAAGACCCCTGTCTGTCTGTAAAGACCCCTGTCTGTCTGTAAAGACCCCTGTCTGTCTGTATAGACCCCCTGTCTGTCTGTATAGACACCTGTCTGTCTGTATAGACCCCTGTCTGTCTGTATAGACCCCTGTCTGTCTGTATAGACCCCTGTCTGTCTGTAAAGACCCCTGTCTGTCTGTATAGACCCCCTGTCTGTCTGTATAGACCCCTGTCTGTCTGTATAGACCCCCTGTCTGTCTGTATAGACCCCTGTCTGTCTGTCTGTATCCACACACTACCAACTGCTATTTTTTTTCTCTTTTTTCTCCTTTGTTAGTGGGCCTTTACAAGTCCTTTGTTAGTGGGCTGATATATGTAGTGCAGGCTATGATTTTCAGAGGGGAAGAGGAAACAGGGATTTCCTGTTTCCTGGCTGTTGGAACATCTACAGTAATCAATAAACGAGAACCTAGATCCCCAACGGGGGGGGGCAGGGGAGAGAGAGAGAGAGAGAGAAGGCAGGGGGAGAGAGAGAGAGAGAGAGAGAGAGAGAGAGAGAGAGAGAGAGAGAGAGAGAGAGAAGGCAGGGGGAGGGAGGGAGAGAGAGAGAAGGCAGGGGGAGAGAGGGAGAGAAGGCAGGCGGAGGGTGAGAGAGAGAAGGCAGGGGGAGAGAGAGAGAAAGAGAGAGAGAGAGAAGGCAGGGGGAGAGAAGGCAGGGGGAGAGAGAGAGAGAAGGCAGGGGGAGAGAGAGAGAGAAGGCAGGGGGAGAGAGAGAGAGAGAGAGAGAGAGAGAGAGAGAGAGAGAGAAGGCAGGGGGAGAGAAGGCAGGGGAGAGAGAGAGACAGAAGGCAGGGGGAGAGAAGGCAGGGGGAGAGAGAGAGAGAGAAGGCAGGGGGAGATAGAGCGAGAGAAAGAGAAGGCAGGAGGAGAGAAGGCAGGGGGAGAGAGAGAGAGAGAGATAGAAGGCAGGGGGATAGAAGGCAGGGGGAGAGAGAGAGAGAAGGCAGGGGGGAGAGAAGGCAGGGGGAGAGAAGGCAGGGGGAGAGAAGGCAGGGGGAGAGAGAGAGAGAGAGAGAGAGAGAGAGAGAGAGAGAGAGAGAAGGCAGGGGGAGAGAAGGCAGAGGGAGAGAGAGAGAGAGAGAAGGCAGGGGGAGAGAAGGCAGGGGAGAGAGAGAGAGAAGGCAGGGGGAGAGAGAGAGAGAGAGAGAGAGAGAGAGAGAGAGAGAGAAGGCAGGGGGAGAGAGAGAGAAGGCAGGGGGAGAGAGAGAGAGAGAGAGAGAGAGAGAGAGAGAGAGAGAGCGAGAGAGAAGGCAGGGGAGAGAGAGAGAGAGAAGGCAGGGGGAGAGAGAGAGAGAGAGAAGGCAGGGGAGAGAGAGAGAGAGAGAAGGCAGGGGGAGAGAGAGAGAGAGAGAGAAGGCAGGGGGAGAGAGAGAGAAGGCAGGGGAGAGAGAGAGAGAGAGAGAGAGAGAGAGAGAGAGAGAGAGAGAGAGAAGGCAGGGGGAGAGAGAGAGAGAGAGAAGGCAGGGGAGAGATGGAGAGAGAAGGCAGGGGGAGAGAAGGCAGGGGGAGAGAGAGAAGGCAGGGGAGAGATGGAGAGAGAGAGAAGGCAGGGGGAGAGAGAGAGAGAGAAGGCAGGGGGAGAGAAGGCAGGAGGAGAGAGAGAGAGAGAAGGCAGGGGGAGAGAAGGCAGGGGGAGAGAGAGAGAGAAGGCAGGGGGAGAGAGCGAAAGAGAGAGAGAGAGAGAGAAGGCAGGGGGAGAGAGAGAGAGAAAGGGAGATGAGGGAGTTATATGTCCTCATCCCTCTCTTGTCTTCATTCCTCCCTCATTTTCTTATGAGCCCTGGGTGGGAGTGGAGAACACCACTGCTCCCTTCAAAGCTCCACAGAGGCAAGACAGAGAGAGTGTCTGTTTTACTGTCCTGACTCCCTTCAAAGCTCCACTGAGGCAAGACAGAGAGAGTGTCTGTTTTACTGTCCTGACTCCCTTCAAAGCTCCACAGAGGCAAGACAGAGAGAGTGTCTGTTTTACTGTCCTGACTCCCTTCAAAGCTCCACAGAGGCAAGACAGAGACAGTGTCTGTTTTACTGTCCTGACTCCCTTCAAAGCTCCACTGAGGCAAGACAGAGACAGTGTCTGTTTTACTGTCCTGACTCCCTTCAAAGCTCCACAGAGGCAAGACAGAGACAGTGTCTGTTTTACTGTCCTGACTCCCTTCAAAGCTCCACAGAGGCAAGACAGAGACAGTGTCTGTTTTACTGTCCTGACTCCCTTCAAAGCTCCACAGAGGCAAGACAGAGAGAGTCTGTTTTACTGTCCTGACTCCCTTCAAAAGTCCACAGAGGCAAGACAGAGAGAGTCTGTTGAACAGGGAAGATGACATCATCCTCCTTCCAAGTAGAGGAAGGAATCCCTGGACAGGACCAGCCTGACATTCCACCCCGCTTACAAAATGGTCTGGTGTGTGTGTGTGTCAGGGAGATTCAGGGGTACTCCACCCTCCAAGCCAAAAAAAGTATTATTCTGAAATGTAATGTTGTTGTTTTTATAAAGTGCACTACTTTTGACCAGGGCCCATCCCATAGTGCACTACTTTTGACCAGGGCCCATCCCATAGTGCACTACTTTTGACCAGGGCCCATCCCATAGTGCACTACTTTTGACCAGGGCCCATCCCATAGTGCACTACTTTTGACCAGGGCCCATGGAGATCTGTACTAGTAGAAGGAAACATAGGACAACATCCCAGCCTCCATTGGGAGGACAACATCCCAGCCTCTAGTGGGAGGACAACATCCCAGCCTCTAGTGGGAGGACAGCAACCCAGCCTCTATTGGGAGGACAATAACCCAGCCTCTTGAGGGAGGACAACATCCCAGCCTCTAGTGGGAGGACAACATCCCAGCCTCTAGCGGGAGGACAACATCCCAGCCTCTTGAGGGAGGACAACATCCCAGCCTCTAGCGGGAGGACAACATCCCAGCCTCTAGCGGGAGGACAGCATCCCAGCCTCTAGTGGGAGGACAACATCCCAGCCTCTAGTGGGAGGTCAACATCCCAGGCTCTAGCAGGAGGACAACATCCCAGCCTTAGCGGGAGGACAACATCCCAGCCTCTAGCGGGAGGACAACATCCCAGCCTCTAGCGGGAGGACAACATCCCAGGCTCTAGCAGGAGGACAGCAACCCAGCCTCTAGTGGGAGGACAGCATCCCAGCCTCTAGCGGGAGGACAACATCCCAGCCTCTAGCGGGAGGACAACATCCCAGCCTCTAGTGGGAGGACAGCAACCCAGCCTCTAGAGGGAGGACAACATCCCAGGCTCTAGCGGGAGGACAACATCCCAGCCTCTAGCGGGAGGACAACATCCCAGGCTCTAGCAGGAGGACAGCAACCCAGCCTCTAGTGGGAGGACAGCATCCCAGCCTCTAGCGGGAGGACAACATCCCAGCCTCTAGCGGGAGGACAACATCCCAGCCTCTAGTGGGAGGACAGCAACCCAGCCTCTAGAGGGAGGACAACATCCCAGGCTCTAGCGGGAGGACAACATCCCAGCCTCTAGCGGGAGGACAACATCCCAGCCTCTAGCGGGAGGACAACATCCCAGCCTCTAGTGGGAGGACAGCAACCCAGCCTCTAGAGGGAGGACAACATCCCAGGCTCTAGCGGGAGGACAACATCCCAGCCTCTAGCGGGAGGACAACATCCCAGCCTCTAGCGGGAGGACAACATCCCAGCCTCTAGTGGGAGGACAGCATCCCAGCCTCTAGCGGGAGGACAACATCCCAGCCTCTAGCGGGAGGACAACATCCCAGCCTCTAGCGGGAGGACAGCAACCCAGCCTCTAGAGGGAGGACAACATCCCAGCCTCTAGCGGGAGGACAGCAACCCAGCCTCTAGTGGGAGGACAACATCCCAGCCTCTAGAGGGAGGACAGCAACCCAGCCTCTAGTGGGAGGACAACATCCCAGCCTCTAGTGGGAGGACAGCAACCCAGCCTCTAGTGGGAGGACAACATCCCAGCCTCTAGTGGGAGGACAGCAACCCAGCCTCTAGTGGGAGGACAACATCCCAGCCTCTAGTGGGAGGACAGCAACCCAGCCTCTAGTGGGAGGACAACATCTCAGCCTCTAGTGGGAGGTCAACATCCCAGGCTCTAGCAGGAGGACAACATCTCAGCCTCTAGTGGGAGGACAACATCCCATGCTCTAGCAGGAGGACAACATCCCAGCCTCAGGTGGGAGGACAACATCCCAGCCTCAGGTGGGAGGACAACATCCCAGCCTCTAGTGGGAGGACAACATCCCAGCCTCTAGTGGGAGGACAACATCCCAGCCTCTAGTGGGAGGACAGCAACCCAGCCTCTAGCGGGAGGACATCATCCCATCCTCTTTTGGGAGGACAACATCCCAGCCTCTAGTGGGAGGACAACATCCCAGCCTCTAGTGGGAGGACAACATCCCATTCTCTAGCGGGAGGACAGCAACCCAGCCTCTAGAGGGAGGACAACATCCCAGGCTCTAGCAGGAGGACAACATCCCAGCCTCAGGTGGGAGGACAACATCCCAGGCTCTAGCAGGAGGACAACATCCCAGCCTCTAGAGGGAGGACAACATCCCAGGCTCTAGCAGGAGGACAACATCCCAGACTCAGGTGGGAGGACAACATCCCAGCCTCTAGAGGGAGGACAACATCCCAGGCTCTAGCAGGAGGACAACATCCCAGCCTCTAGAAGGAGGACAACATCCCAGGCTCTAGCAGGAGGACAGCATCCCAGCCTCTAGCGGGAGGACAACATCCCAGCCTCTAGTGGGAGGACAACATCCCAGCCTCTAGTGGGAGGACAACATCCCAGCCTCTAGTGGGAAGACAACATCCCAGCCTCTAGCGGGAGGACAGCAACCCAGCCTCTAGAGGGAGGACAACATCCCAGGCTCTAGCAGGAGGACAACATCCCAGCCTCTAGCAGGAGGACAGCAACCCAGCCTCTAGCGGGAGGACAGCAACCCAGCCTCTAGCGGGAGGACAACATCTCAGGCTCTAGAGGGAGGACAACATCCCAGGCTCTAGCAGGAGGACAACATCCTAGCCTCTAGAGGGAGGACAACATCCCAGGCTCTAGCAGGAGGACAACATCCCAGGCTCTAGCAGGAGGACAACATCCCAGGCTCTAGCAGGAGGACAGCATCCCAGCCTCTAGCGGGAGGACAGCATCCCAGCCTCTAGCGGGAGGACAACATCCCAGCGGTCACCTAGAAGGCTCACTTGTGAATGTACTACTTGAGGCATCTGAAAAAACTACATCTCCCAGTCAATCCTGATCCGGTTTTACACATCAATCACTGAGTCCATCCTCACCACATCCATCAACGTCTGGTTTGAGTCTGCATCTGCCCACTGTATGTATACCCTACAACTACTGTATATAAACTGTGTACCTCCAGTATATCAACTGTACACCACCTGTGCATCAATTCATTGTCTATGCTCACTCTACCTAGTTGTATATGATGTATTTAAATGTTGTTTAAACTCTGTGGTCTGTATTATGTCGCTAAGAGTTGTCTATCACTAACAGCACGATATCACCAGGTATCATTCTGAGTATGTTGTCTATCACTAACAGCACGATATCACCAGGTATCATTCTGAGTATGTTGTCTATCACTAACAGCACGATATCACCAGGTATCATTCTGAGTATGTTGTCTAGCAGCACCATATCACCAGGTAACATTCTGAGTATGTTGTCTATCACTATCAGCACCATATCACCAGGTAACATTCTGAGTATGTTGTCTATCACTAACAGCACCATATCACCAGGTAACAATCTGAGTATGTTGTCTATCACTAGCAGCACCATATCACCAGGTATCATTCTGAGTATGTTGTCTAGCAGCACCATATCACCAGGTAACATTCTGAGTATGTTGTCTATCACTATCAGCACCATATCACCAGGTAACATTCTGAGTATGTTGTCTATCACTAACAGCACCATATCACCAGGTAACAATCTGAGTATGTTGTCTATCACTAGCAGCACCATATCACCAGGTATCATTCTGAGTATGTTGTCTAGCAGCACCATATCACCAGGTAACATTCTGAGTATGTTGTCTAGCAGCACCATATCACCAGGTATCATTCTGAGTATGTTGTCTAGCAGCACCATATCACCAGGTAACATTCTGAGTATGTTGTCTAGCAGCACCATATCACCAGGTATCATTCTGAGTATGTTGTCTAGCAGCACCATATCACCAGGTAACATTCTGAGTATGTTGTCTATCACTATCAGCACCATATCACCAGGTAACATTCTGAGTATGTTGTCTATCACTAACAGCACCATATCACCAGGTATCATTCTGAGTATGTTGTCTAGCAGCACCATATCACCAGGTAACATTCTGAGTATGTTGTCTATCACTAACAGCACCATATCACCAGGTAACATTCTGAGTATGTTGTCTATCACTAACAGCACCATATCACCAGGTAACATTCTGAGTATGTTGTCTAGCAGCACCATATCACCAGGTAACATTCTGAGTATGTTGTCTAGCAGCACCATATCACCAGGTATCATTCTGAGTATGTTGTCTATCACTAACAGCACCATATCACCAGGTAACATTCTGAGTATGTTGTCTATCACTAACAGCACCATATCACCAGGTATCATTCTGAGTATGTTGTCTATCACTATCAGCACCATATCACCAGGTAACATTCTGAGTATGTTGTCTATCAGCACCATATCACCAGGTAACATTCTGAGTATGTTGTCTATCACTAACAGCACCATATCACCAGGTAACATTCTGAGTATGTTGTCTATCAGCACCATATCACCAGGTAACATTCTGAGTATGTTGTCTATCAGCACCATATCACCAGGTAACATTCTGAGTATGTTGTCTATCACTATTAGCCCCATATCACCAGGTATCATTCTGAGTATGTTGTCTATCACTAACAGCACCATATCACCAGGTATCATTCTGAGTATGTTGTCTATCACTAACAGCACCATATCACCAGGTAACATTCTGAGTATGTTGTCTATCAGCACCATATCACCAGGTAACATTCTGAGTATGTTGTCTAACAGCACCATATCACCAGGTAACATTCTGAGTATGTTGTCTAGCAGCACCATATCACCAGGTATCATTCTGAGCATGTTGTCTATCACCAGGTAACATTCTAGCAGCACCATATCACCAGGTATCATTCTGAGTATGTTGTCTATCACTAACAGCACCATATCACCAGGTAACATTCTGAGTATGTTGTCTATCACTAACAGCACCATATCACCAGGTAACATTCTGAGTATGTTGTCTATCAGCACCATATCACCAGGTATCAATCTGAGTATGTTGTCTAGCAGCACCATATCACCAGGTATCATTCTGAGTATGTTGTCTAGCAGCACCATATCACCAGGTAACATTCTGAGTATGTTGTCTATCACTAACAGCACCATATCACCAGGTAACATTCTGAGTATGTTGTCTAGCAGCACCATATCACCAGGTAACATTCTGAGTATGTTGTCTATCACTATCAGCACCATATCACCAGGTAACATTCTGAGTATGTTGTCTAGCAGCACCATATCACCAGGTAACATTCTGAGTATGTTGTCTATCACTAACAGCACCATATCACCAGGTAACATTCTGAGTATGTTGTCTATCACTAACAGCACCATATCACCAGGTAACATTCTGAGTATGTTGTCTATCACTAACAGCACCATATCACCAGGTAACATTCTGAGTATGTTGTCTAGCAGCACCATATCACCAGGTAACATTCTGAGTATGTTGTCTATCACTATCAGCACCATATCACCAGGTAACATTCTGAGTATGTTAACTATCAGCACCATATCACCAGGTAACATTCTGAGTATGTTGTCTATCAGCACCATATCACCAGGTATCATTCTGAGTATGTTGTCTATCACTAACAGCACCATATCACCAGGTAACATTCTGAGTATGTTGTCTATCAGCACCATATCACCAGGTAACATTCTGAGTATGTTGTCTAGCAGCACCATATCACCAGGTAACATTCTGAGTATGTTGTCTATCACTATCAGCACCATATCACCAGGTAACATTCTGAGTATGTTGTCTATCACTAACAGCACCATATCACCAGGTAACATTCTGAGTATGTTGTCTATCAGCACCATATCACCAGGTAACATTCTGAATGTTGTCAGCACCATATCACCAGGTAACATTTTGAGTATGTTGTCTAACAGCACCATATCACCAGGTAACAGGTAACATTCTATCATTCTGAGTATGTTGTCTATCACTATCAGCACCATATCACCAGGTAACATTCTGAGTATGTTGTCTATCACTAACAGCACCATATCACCAGGTAACATTCTGAGTATGTTGTCTATCACTAGCACCCATATCACCAGGTATCATTCTGAGTATGTTGTCTAACAGCACCATATCACCAGGTAACATTCTGAGTATGTTGTCTAGCAGCACCATATCACCAGGTAACATTCTGAGTATGTTGTCTATCACTAACAGCACCATATCACCAGGTAACATTCTGAGTATGTTGTCTAGCAGCACCATATCACCAGGTAACATTCTGAGTATGTTGTCTATCAGCACCATATCACCAGGTATCATTCTGAGTATGTTGTCTAGCAGCACCATATCACCAGGTAACATTCTGAGTATGTTGTCTATCAGCACCATATCACCAGGTAACATTCTGAGTATATCACTAACAGCACCATATCACCAGGTATCATTCTGAGTATGTTGTCTAGCAGCACCATATCACCAGGTAACATTCTGAGTATGTTGTCTATCAGCACCATATCACCAGGTAACATTCTGAGTATGTTGTCTATCAGCACCATATCACCAGGTATCATTCTGAGTATGTTGTCTATCACTAACAGCACCATATCACCAGGTAACATTCTGAGTATGTTGTCTATCAGCACCATATCACCAGGTAACATTCTGAGTATGTTGTCTAACAGCACCATATCACCAGGTAACATTCTGAGTATGTTGTCTAGCAGCACCATATCACCAGGTATCATTCTGAGTATGTTGTCTAGCAGCACCATATCACCAGGTAACATTCTGAGTATGTTGTCTATCAGCACCATATCACCAGGTAACATTCTGAGTATGTTGTCTATCACTAGCAGCACCATATCACCAGGTAACATTCTGAGTATGTTGTCTATCAGCACCATATCACCAGGTAACATTCTGAGTATGTTGTCTAACAGCACCATATCACCAGGTAACATTCTGAGTATGTTGTCTATCACTAACAGCACCATATCACCAGGTAACATTCTGAGTATGTTGTCTATCACTAACAGCACCATATCACCAGGTAACATTCTGAGTATGTTGTCTAGCAGCACCATATCACCAGGTAACATTCTGAGTATGTTGTCTATCAGCACCATATCACCAGGTAACATTCTGAGTATGTTGTCTATCAGCACCATATCACCAGGTAACATTCTGAGTATGTTGTCTAGCAGCACCATATCACCAGGTAACATTCTGAGTATGTTGTCTATCACTATCAGCACCATATCACCAGGTAACATTCTGAGTATGTTGTCTAGCAGCACCATATCACCAGGTAACATTCTGAGTATGTTGTATCTAACATTCTGAGTATGTTGTCTATCAGCACCATATCACCAGGTATCATTCTGAGTATGTTGTCTATCACTAACAGCACCATATCACCAGGTAACATTCTGAGTATGTTGTCTATCACTAACAGCACCATATCACCAGGTAACATTCTGAGTATGTTGTCTAGCAGCACCATATCACCAGGTAACATTCTGAGTATGTTGTCTATCACTATCAGCACCATATCACCAGGTAACATTCTGAGTATGTTAACTATCAGCACCATATCACCAGGTAACATTCTGAGTATGTTGTCTATCAGCACCATATCACCAGGTATCATTCTGAGTATGTTGTCTATCACTAACAGCACCATATCACCAGGTAACATTCTGCATCAGCACCATATCACCAGGTAACATTCTGAGTATGTTGTCTATCAGCACCATATCACCAGGTAACATTCTGAGTATGTTGTCTATCACTATCAGCCCCATATCACCAGGTATCATTTTGAGTATGTTGTCTATCACTAACAGCACCATATCACCAGGTATCATTCTGAGTATGTTGTCTATCAGCACCATATCACCAGGTAACATTCTGAGTATGTTGTCTATCAGCACCATATCACCAGGTAACATTCTGAGTATGTTGTCTAACAGCACCATATCACCAGGTAACATTCTGAGTATGTTGTCTAGCAGCACCATATCACCAGGTATCATTCTGAGTATGTTGTCTAACAGCACCATATCACCAGGTAACATTCTGAGTATGTTGTCCAGCAGCACCATATCACCAGGTAACATTCTGAGTATGTTGTCTATCACTAACAGCACCATATCACCAGATAACATTCTGAGTATGTTGTCTATCAGCACCATATCACCAGGTATCATTCTGAGTCTAGCCAGGTAACATTCTGAGTATGTTGTCTATCACTATCAGCACCATATCACCAGGTAACATTCTGAGTATGTTGTCTAGCAGCACCATATCACCAGGTAACATTCTGAGTATGTTGTCTATCACTAACAGCACCATATCACCAGGTAACACTGAGTATGTTGTCTATCACTAACAGCACCATATCACCAGGTAACATTCTGAGTATGTTGTCTAACAGCACCATATCACCAGGTAACATTTTGAGTATGTTGTCTAGCAGCACCATATCACCAGGTAACATTCTGAGTATGTTGTCTATCACTATCAGCACCATATCACCAGGTAACATTCTGAGTATGTTGTCTATTACTATCAGCACCATATCACCAGGTAACATTTTGAGTATGTTGTCTAGCAGCACCATATCACCAGGTATCATTCTGAGTATGTTGTCTAACAGCACCATATCACCAGGTAACATTCTGAGTATGTTGTCTAGCAGCACCATATCACCAGGTAACATTCTGAGTATGTTGTCTAGCAGCACCATATCACCAGGTAACATTCTGAGTATGTTGTCTAGCAGCACCATATCACCAGGTAACATTCTGAGTATGTTGTCTATCACTAACAGCACCATATCACCAGGTAACATTCTGAGTATGTTGTCTAGCAGCACCATATCACCAGGTAACATTCTGAGTATGTTGTATATCACTAACAGCACCATATCACCAGGTAACATTCTGAGTATGTTGTCTAGCAGCACCATATCACCAGGTAACATTCTGAGTATGTTGTCTATCACTAACAGCCCCATATCAGGTATCACCATATCACCAGGTAACATTCTGAGTATGTTGTCTATCACTAGCAGCACCATATCACCAGGTATCATTCTGAGT
>NC_088401.1:4089519-4092240 GCF_034236695.1 Oncorhynchus nerka | reverse complement strand
TCTATCACTAGCAGCACCATATCACCAGGTATCATTCTGAGTATGTTGTCTATCAGCACCATATCACCAGGTAACATTCTGAGTATGTTGTCTATCACTAACACCATACCTCTGGGCCCAGACACACTAACCACCTCTATTGCCCCTGGGCCTAGACAGACTAACCACCTTTATTACCTCTGGGCCTAGACAGACTAACCACCTCTATTAACCCTGGTCCCAGACAGACTAACCACCTCTATTACCCCTGGGCCCAGACCGACTAACCACCTCTATTACCCCTGGGCCCAGACACGCTAACCACCTCTATTACCCCTGGGCCCAGACAGACTAACCACCTCTGTTAATATTACCCCTGGACATAGACAGACTTACCACCTCTATTACCCCTGGGCCTAGACAGACTTACCACCTCTATTACCCCTGGGCCCAGACAGACTAACCACCTCTATTACCCCTGGGCCCAGACACACTAACCACCTCTAATACCCCTGGGCCCAGACACACTAACCACCTCTATTACTATTACCCCTGGGCCCAGACACACTAACCACCTCGATTACTATTACCCCTGGGCCCAGACACACTAACCACCTCTATTACCCCTGGGCCCAGACACACTAACCACCTCTATTACCCCTGGGCCCAGACACACTAACCTCCTCTATTACTATTACCCCTGGACCTAGACAGACTAACCACCTCTATTATCTCTGGGTCCAGACACGCTAACCACCTCTATTACCACTGGGACCAGACAGACTAACCACCTCTATTACCCCTGGGCCCAGACACACTAACCACCTCTATTACCCGTGGGACCAGACAGACTAACCACCTCTATTACCCCTGGGCCTAGACAGACTAACCACCTCTATTACCTCTGTGGTCCAGACACGCTAACCACCTCTATTACCCCTGGGACCAGACAGACTAACCACCTCTATTACCCCTGGGCCCAGACAGACTAACCACCTCTATTACCCCTGGGCCCAGATAGACTAACCACCTCTATTACCCCTGGGCCCAAACACACTAACCACCTCTATTACCCCTGGGCCCAGACAAACTAACCACCTCTATTACCCCTGGGCCCAGATAGACTAACCATCTCTATTACTATTACCCCTGGGCCCAGACACACGCTAACCACCTCTATTACCCCTGGGCCCAGATAGAATAACCACCTCTATTTCCCCTGGGCCCAGACATACTAACCACCTCTGGGCCTAGACCCCACCTCCTATTACCCTGGGCCAGACACACTAACCACCTCTATTACCCCTGGGCCCAGACAGACTAACCACCACTATTACCTCTGGGTCCAGACACGGTAACCACCTCTATTACCCCTGGGCCCAGACACACTAACCACCTCTATTACCCCTGGGCCCAGATAGAATAACCACCTCTATTACCCCTGGGCCCAGACACACTAACCACCTCTATTACCCCTGGGCCCAGACAGACTAACCACCTCTATTACCCCTGGGCCCAGACACACTAACCACCTCTATTACCCCTGGGCCTAGACAGACTAACCACCTCTATTACCCCTGGGCCCAGACACACTAACCACCTCTATTACCCCTGGGCCTAGACAGACTAACCACCTCTATTACCCCTGGGCCCAGACACACTAACCACCTCTATTACTATTACCCCTGGGCCCAGACAGACTAACCACCTCTATTACCCCTGGGCCCAGACAGACTAACCACCTCTATTACCCCTGGTTCCAGAAACACTAACCACCTCTATTACTATTACCCCTGGGCCTAGACAGACTAACCACCTCTATTACCCCTGGGCCCAGACACACTAACCACCTCTATTACTATTACCCCTGGGCCCAGACAGACTAACCACCTCTATTACTCCTGGGCCCAGACACACTAACCACCTCTATTACTATTACCCCTGGGCCTAGACAGACTAACCACCTCTATTACCCCTGGGCCCAGACACACTAACCACCTCTATTACCCCTGGGACCAGACAGACTAACCACCTCTATTACCCCTGGGCCTAGACAGACTAACCACCTCTATTACCCCTGGGCCTAGATAGACTTTCCACCTCTATTACCCCTGGGCCTAGACAGACTAACCACCTATATTACCCCTGGGCCCAGACAGACTAACCACCTCTATTACCCCTGGGCCTAGACAGACTTACCACCTCTATTACAGAGACACGTTTACTTCTTACATCACTGGGGTGTGATTCACAGGATTTTCTTGCCTCGACTGTCTCTCGGATCAACAATTGAATTGCCAGGTTTCTCAGCCCAGCCCTGCAAGCAAACAACACTTCAGCCAGCCAGTCATTCAACCAACCAGTCAGCCAGACAGCCGACCAGACAGATAGCCAGCCTATAATGTATTAGAGTCAGTCTACAGGTTATAATGTATTAGAGTCAGTCTACAGGTTATAATGTATTAGAGTCAGTCTACAGGTTATAATGTATTAGAGTCAGTCTGCAGGTTATAATGTATTAGAGTCAGTCTACAGGTTATAATGTATTAGAGTCAGTCTACAGGTTATAATGTATTAGAGTCAGTCTACAGGTTATAATGTATTAGAGTCAGTCTACAGGTTATAATGTATTAGAGTCAGTCTACAGGTTATAATGTATTAGAGGCAATGTATTAGAGTCAGTCTACAGGTTATAATGTATTAGAGTCAGTCTACAGGTTATAATGTATTAGAGGCGGAGGG